>NC_090441.1:224711928-224899791 GCF_031143425.1 Pleurodeles waltl
TTTGTATGTGTGTCAGGTGTGGCCATGGCCATGTAACATGTCTAAGATCATGGAATTGTCACCCCAATACCATTCTGGTATTGGGGGGACAATTCCATGATCCCCCGGGTCTCTAGCACAGTACCCGGGTACTGCCAAACTGCCTTTCCTGGGTCTCCAATGCAGCTGCTGCTGCTGCCAACCCCTCAGACAGGTTTCTGCCCTCCTGGGGTCCAGGCAGCCCTGGCCCAGGAAGGCAGAACAAAGGATTTCCTCTGAGAAAGGGTGTTACACCCTCTCCCTTTGGAAATAGGTGTGAAGGCTGGGGAGGAGTAGCCTACCCCAGCCTCTGGAAATGCTTTGATGGCCCATCTCTGCATAAGCCAGTCTACACTGGTTCAGGGATCCCTCAGCCCTGCTCTGGTGCGAAACTGGACAAAGGAAAGGGGAGTGACCACTCCCCTGACCTGCACCTCCCATGGGAGGTGCCCAGAACTCCTCCAGTGTGTCCCAGACCTCCTCCAGTGTGTCCCAGAACTCTGCCATCTTGGAAACAGAGGTGTTGGGGGCACACTGGACTGCTCTGAGTGGCCAGTGCCAGCAGGTGACGTCAGATGCTTCTTCTGATAGGCTCTTACCTCTCTTGGTAGCCAATCCTCCTTCCTAGGTAGCCAAACCTCCTTTTATGGCTATTTAGGGTCTCTAAAGTAGCAAGACGACTACTAGTAACATTGCAGCGCCTCATCCTGCCGGCTTTCTCGACTGTTTCCAGGTGGTGCATGCTCTGGGGGTAGCCTGCCTTCACCCTGCACCAGAAGCTCAGAAGAAATCTCCCGTGGGTCGACGGAATCTTCCCCCTGAAAACGCAGGCACTAAAAGACTGCACAGTCCAGTGACTACTCAGTCCAAGTTTGGTGGAGGTAAGTCCTTGACTCCCCAGGCTAGACTACATTGCTGGGTACCACGTGATTTTGCAGCTGCTCCGGCTCCTGTGCACTCTTCCAGGATTTCCTTTATGCATAGCAAAGTCTGGGTCCCCGACACTTCTTCCTGCATTGCACAACCTTCTGAGTTGTCCTCCGGCGTCGTGGGCCCCCTTTTGTGACTTTGGGGGTCATTCTGACCCCCGAGGGCGGCGGAAGCCGTCCGCCTGACGGGAACCGCCAGAAGACCGTACCGCGGTCAAAAGACCGCGGCGGTCATTCTGACTTTCCCGCTGGGCTGGCAGGCGACTGCCAAAAGGCCGCTCGCCCAGCGGGAAAGCACCAGCAACGAGGAAGCCGGCTCCGAATGGAGCCGGCGGAGTTGCTGGTGTGCGACGGGTGCAGTTGCACCCGTCGCGATTTTCAGTGTCTGCCAAGCAGACACTGAAAATCTTAATGGGGCCCTGTTAGGGGGCCCCTGCAGTGCCCATGCCAGTGGCATGGGCACTGCAGGGGCCCCACGACACCCGTTCCCGCCATCCTGTTTCTGGCAGTGAAAACCGCCAGAAACAGGATGGCGGGAAGGGGGTCGGAATCCCCATGGCGGCGCTGCTTACAGCGCCGCCGTGGAGGATTCCCTGGGGCCGCGGGAAACCGGCGGGAAACTGCTGGTTTCCCTTTTCTGACTGCGGCTGTACCGCCGCGGTCAGAATGGCCCCAGAAGCACCGCCAGCCTGTTGGCGGTGCTTCCGCGGTCGTTGGCCCTGGCGGTCCATGACCGCCAGGGTCAGAATGACCCCCTTTGTGTGGACTCCGGTTCACTTTCCTTCCAAGTGCCTGTTCAGGTACTTTTGCGGGTGCTGCCTGCTTCTGTGAGGGCTCCCTGAGTTGATAGGCACCCCTTCTGTCTCCTCCTCCACGTGGCGACATACTGGTCCCTCGTGGGCCACAGCAGCACCCAAAAACCTCTACCATGACCCTTGCAGCTAGCAAGGCTTGTTTGCAGCCTTTCTGCGTGGGAACACCTCTACAAGCTTCATCCCGACGTGGGACATCTATCCTCCAAAGGAGAAGTTCCTAGTCCTCTTCTTTCTTGCAGAACTCCAAGCTTCTTTCAACCGGGGGCAGCTTTCTTGCACCCTCAGCTGGCATTTCCTGGGCTCCTGCCCACTCTCGACAGTGTTGCGACTATTGGACTTGGTCCCCTTGTATTACAGGTACTCAGGTCCGGAAATCCACTGTTGTTGCATTGCTGGTGTTTGTTCTTCCTGCAGAATCCTCCTATCACGACTTCTGTGCTCTCTGGGGGTAGTAGGTGCACTTTACACCTACGTTTCAGGGTCTTGGGGTGGGCTATTTTTCTAACCCTCACTGTTTTCTTACAGCTCCCGCGACCCTCTACAAGCTCACATAGGTTTGGGGTCCATTTGTGGTTCGCATTCCACTTTTGGAGTATATGGTTTGTGTTGCCCCTATACCTATGTGCTCCTATTGCAATCTACTGTAATTCCACACTGTTTGCATTACTTTTCTTGCTATTACTTACCTAATTTTGGTTTGTGTACATATATCTTGTGTATATAACTTATCCTCATACTGAGGGTACTCATTGAGATACTTTTGGCATATTGTCATAAAAATAAAGTACCATTATTTTTAGTAACTCTGGGCCATATGTACGAACACTTTTTCCCATAGACACAGAATGGGTAAAAACCTTTGCTACATCTGGCCCTCTGTGTATTGTGTTTTCCTTTGATATTGTGCATATGACACCAGTGGTATAGTAGGAGCTTTACATGTCTCCTAGTTCAGCCTAAGCTGCTTTGCCATAGCTACCTTCTATCAGCCTAAGCTGCTAGAAACACCTCTTCTACACTAATAAGGTATAACTGGACCTGGCACAAGGTGTAAGTACCTCTGGTACCCACTACAAGCCAGGCCAGACTCCTAGATTGATTGTGCAGCGGTGGGATAAGTACTTGTAACTACTTACCACTTTGTCATTGTGTACTTTTCATAAGAGAATAATATACAAAACAGTTCAGTGTATGTACATCTAACCAAAAGGTTTTGCTTTTCTCCTCTTAAAGTTTTTACAAAGTTCTGAAAAGTTTTGTAAAACTTCTAAAAGTTTTCTAAAGTTAGAAAAAGTTTTTGTTCTCTGTTCTTTAAAATGTTCTGAAACTTTTTCTTCCTTTTCACTATCTCTAAACGTTTTACTATCATGTCTGTAGAAGATTCAACTCTTAAAATGTTCAATACAACTTATGACAATGTGAATTACAAGAGCCTAAGGAGTCTCTGCTTAGATAGAGCTTTAGTGATAGGAAATAACCCTACAAAATAGTCTGTATTTAACATGCTTATTGTAAATGATGAGTCCCAAGCAGGGACATCAAATGAGAGGTTAATAGAAGGTTCCCATTCTGACTCAGGGGATCTACTTGAGGGAGGTGGGGAGGGTTCTGTAGGAAAGTACCATCTTGCCTGGCATGTTACCCCCATTTTTCACTGTATATATGTTGTTTTAGTTGTATGTGTCACTGGGACCCTGGTAACCCAGGGCCCCAGTGCTCATAAGTATGCCTGAATGTGTTACCTGTGTAGTGACTAACTGTCTCACTGAGGCTCTGCTAATCAGAACCTCAGTGGTTATGCTCTCTCATTTCTTTCCAAATTGTCACTAACAGGCTAGTGACCATTTTTACCAATTTACATTGGCTTACTGGAACACCCTTATAATTCCCTAGTATATGGTACTGAGGTACCCAGGGTATTGGGGTTCCAGGAGATCCCTATGGGCTGCAGCATTTCTTTTGCCACCCATTGGGAGCTCTGACAATTCTTACACAGGCCTGCCACTGCAGCCTGAGTGAAATAACGTCCACGTTATTTCACAGCCATTTTACACTGCACTTAAGTAACTTATAAGTCACCTATATGTCTAACCTTTACCTGGTAAAGGTTAGGTGCAAAGTTACTTAGTGTGAGGGCACCCTGGCACTAGCCAAGGTGCCCCCACATTGTTCAGAGCCAATTCCCTGAACTTTGTGAGTGCGGGGACACCATCACACGCGTGCACTACATATAGGTCACTACCTATATGTAGCTTCACAATGGTAACTCCGAATATGGCCATGTAACATGTCTATGATCATGGAATTGCCCCCTCTATGCCATCCTGGCATAGTTGGCACAATCCCATGATCCCAGTGGTCTGTAGCACAGACCCTGGTACTGCCAAACTGCCCTTCCTGGGGTTTCACTGCAGCTGCTGCTGCTGCCAACCCCTCAGACAGGCATCTGCCCTCCTGGGGTCCAGCCAGGCCTGGCCCAGGATGGCAGAACAAAGAACTTCCTCTGAGAGAGGGTGTTACACCCTCTCCCTTTGGAAAATGGTGTGAAGGCAGGGGAGGAGTAGCCTCCCCCAGCCTCTGGAAATGCTTTGTTGGGCACAGATGTGCCCAATTCTGCATAAGCCAGTCTACACCGGTTCAGAGGACCCCTTAGCCCTGCTCTGGCGCGAAACTGGACAAAGGAAAGGGGAGTGACCACTCCCCTGACCTGCACCTCCCCTGGGAGGTGTCCAGAGCTCCTCCAGTGTGCTCCAGACCTCTGCCATCTTGGAAACAGAGGTGCTGCTGGCACACTGGACTGCTCTGAGTGGCCAGTGCCACCAGGTGACGTCAGAGACTCCTTGTGATAGGCTCCTTCAGGTGTTGCTAGCCTATCCTCTCTCCTAGGTAGCCAAACCCTCTTTTCTGGCTATTTAGGGTCTCTGTCTCTGGGGAAACTTCAGATAACGAATGCAAGAGCTCATCTGAGTTCCTCTGCATCTCTCTCTTCACCTTCTGATAAGGAATCGACTGCTGACCGCGCTGGAAGCCTGCAAACCTGCAACATAGTAGCAAAGACGACTACTGCAACTCTGTAACGCGGATCCTGCCGCCTTCTCGACTGTTTTCCTGCTTGTGCATGCTGTGGGGGTAGTCTGCCTCCTCTCTGCACCAGAAGCTCAGAAGAAATCTCCCGTGGGTCGACGGAATCTTCCCCCTGCAACCGCAGGCACCAAAAAAGCTGCATTACCGGTCCCTTGGGTCTCCTCTCAGCACGACGAGCGAGGACCCTCGAATCCAGCGACTCTGTCCAAGTGACCCCCACAGTCCAGTGACTCTTCAGTCCAAGTTTGGTGGAGGTAAGTCCTTGCCTCACCTCGCTGGGCTGCATTGCTGGGAACCGCGACTTTGCAGCTACTCCGGCCCCTGTGCACTTCCGGCGGAAATCCTTTGTGCACAGCCAAGCCTGGGTCCACGGCACTCTAACCGGCATTGCACGACTTTCTAAGTTGGTCTCCGGCGACGTGGGACTCCTTTGTGCAACTTCAGCAAGCACCATTTCACGCATCCTCGTAGTGCCTGTTTCTGGCACTTCTCTGGGTGCTACTGGCTTCAGAGAGGGCTCCTTGTCTTGCTCGACGTCCCTTCTCTCTGCTGGTCCAATTTGCGACCTCCTGGTCCCTCCTGGGCCTCAGCAGCGTCCAAAAACGCTAACCGCATGATTTGCAGCTATCAAGGCTTGTTGGCGTTCTTTCGGCGGGAAAACACTTTTGCACGACTCTCCATGGCGAGTGGGATCCGTCCACCAAAGGGGAAGTCTCTAGCCCTTTTTGTTCCTGCAGAAACCTCAGCTTCTTCTGTCAAGTAGAAGCTTCTTTGCACCCGCAGCTGGCAATTCCTGGGCATCTGCCCATCTCCGACTTGCTTGTGACTTTTGGACTTGGTCCCCTTGTTCCACAGGTACCCTAGATTGGAAATCCACAGTTGTTGCATTGCTGGTTTGTGTCTTTCCTGCATTATTCCTCTAACACAACTTCTTTGTCCTTAGGGGAACTTTAGTGCACTTTGCACTCACTTTTCAGGGTCTTGGGAGGGTTATTTTTCTAACTCTCACTATTTTCTAATAGTCCCAGCGACCCTCTACAAGGTCACATAGGTTTGGGGTCCATTCAGGGTTCGCATTCCACTTTTGGAGTATATGGTTTGTGTTGCCCCTATCCCTATGTTTCCCCATTGCATCCTATTGTAACTATACATTGTTTGCACTGTTTTCTAAGACTATACTGCATATTTTTGCTATTGTGTATATATATCTTGTGTATATTTCCTATCCTCTCACTGAGGGTACACTCTAAGATACTTTGGCATATTGTCATAAAAATAAAGTACCTTTATTTTTAGTATAACTGTGTATTGTGTTTTCTTATGATATTGTGCATATGACACTAAGTGGTACTGTAGTAGCTTCACACGTCTCCTAGTTCAGCCTAAGCTGCTCTTCTAAGCTACCATTATCTATCAGCCTAAGCTGCTAGACACCCTATACACTAATAAGGGATAACTGGGCCTGGTGCAAGGTGCAAGTACCCCTTGGTACTCACTACAAGCCAGTCCAGCCTCCTACATTGGTTGTGCAGTGGTGGGATAAGTGCTTTGAGACTACTTAGCACTCTTGTCATTGTACTTTTCATAAGAGAAAAATATACAAAACAAGGTCAGTGTATATACACATAGCCAAAAAGTTTTGCATTTCCTCTTTTCACTCTTTTCTAAGTGCTGAAAAGTACTTCTAACTTTCTAAAAAGTTCTAAAAAGTTTTGAAAGTTTTTTTTCTCTGTCTTTCTAAAAAGCTCTGACAAACTTTTTATCTTTTACTATCACTTTAACTCTCTCTAAAAATGTCTGGCACAGGCCAAAATGTTGATCTGTCCAAACTTGCATATGACAACCTTAGCTGGAAAAGAGCAAGGAGTCTCTGTATAGAGAGAGGTTTGAGTGTAGGGAAGAATCCTTCCTTGGAACTGTTACTTAACATGCTTAGAGAACAGGATAAGGCCATAGGTGCCTCATCTGTTGAAAAAGTACCTAATAGTTCCCAATCTGATTCAGGGACTCCCCCAGGAAAAGATTCAGGAAAGAAACTTCCTAGCCTGCCCATTACTAGACAGTCTAGCATAGTTGGTAATGATGATGAGCCACACCATACAAATAGTGTTGTCTCACATCATAGCAAAAGCATTTATTCTCACCATACTGGTAGTAATGTTTCTGTCAGCCAAGCTGTTAGGGTGGCTTCTGTAAGGGACAGGTCTCCTTCTGTTCATTCCCATCATACCTCTGTTTCTAGGAATGTCCCTCCCACCAACCCTGATGACAGAATGTTAGAGAGGGAACTCAATAAGTTGAGGGTGGAACAAACCAGACTGAAGCTTAAAAAGCAACAGCTGGATTTGGATAGACAGTCTTTTGAACTAGAGAAGGAAAGACAGAAGTTGGGTTTAGAAACCCATGGTGGCAGCAGCAGTATTCCCCATAGTCATCCTGCAAAAGAGCATGATTCCAGGAATCTGCACAAGATAGTTCCCCCTTATAAGGAGGGGGATGACATTAACAAGTGGTTTGCTGCACTTGAGAGGGCCTGTGTTGTACAGGATGTCCCTCAAAGGCAGTTGCCTGCTATCCTATGGCTATCATTTAGTGGAAAAGGTAGGGATAGGCTCCTTACTGTAAAAGAAAATGATGCTAATAATTTCCAAGTTCTTAAGAATGCACTCCTGGATGGTTATGGCTTAACCACTGAACAGTACAGGATAAAGTTCAGAGAGACCAAAAAGGAGTCTTCACAAGACTCAGTTGATTTTATTGACCATTCAGTGAAGGCCTTGGAGGGGTGGTTACATGGCAGTAAAGTTACTGATTATGACAGCCTGTATAACTTAATCCTGAGAGAGCATATTCTTAATAATTGTGTGTCTGATTTGTTGCACCAGTACTTGGTGGACTCTGATCTGACCTCTCCCCAAGAATTGGGAAAGAAGGCAGACAAATGGGTCAGAACAAGAGTGAACAGAAAAGTTCATTCAGGGGGTGACAAAGATGGCAGCAAAAAGAAGGATGGTAAGTCTTCAGACAAGGGTGGGGACAAATCTAAAAATGAGTCTTCATCAGGCCCACAAAAACACTCTGGTGGGGGTGGTGGGTCCAAATCCTCCTTTAATCAGAACAAGGAAAAGAAACCATGGTGCTATTTATGTAAAATAAAAGGCCATTGGACAACAGATCCCAGTTGTCCAAAGAAAGGCACCACTGCTCCTACCACTACAACCCCTACTGCTACACCTAGTGTCCCTACTAATAGCAGTGGTGGTGGGAGCAAACCTACTAATAGCCAATCCAAGGGAGTAGCTGGGCTCACTTTTGGTCATTTAGTTGGGGTTGGCCTTGTTAGGGAGGCCACAGAGGCTGTGTTAGTCTCTGAGGGGGCTATTGATTTAGCCACCTTAGTTGCTTGTCCCCTTAATATGGATAAGTACAAGCAGCTACCCCTAATAAATGGTGTTGAGGTTCAGGCCTACAGGGACACTGGTGCCAGTGTGACTATGGTCATAGAGAAACTGGTCCACCCTGAACAACACCTACTTGGTCACCAGTACCAAGTAACCGATGCTCACAACAACACACTTAGCCACCCCATGGCTGTTGTAAATCTCATCTCAACTGGGGGGGGGTGACTGGTCCAAAGAAAGTTGTGGTAGCTTCAGATTTACCTGTAGACTGTCTATTAGGGAATGATTTGGAGACATCAGCTTGGTCAGATGTGGAGTTGGAGGCCCATGCAGCAATGCTGGGCATCCCAGGGCATATTTTTGCTTTGACAAGGGCTCAGGCCAAAAAGCAAAAAGGACAGGGAAGCTTGGATCCTGGAACAATGGACCAAGTGCTCCCTAAAGCTAGGGCTAGTGGAAGCAAACCACTTCCTACTATCCCTCCCTCTACAGTGGATTCTACTTCTGAGGAAGAAGAATTCCCTCCCTGTGCAGAACCTACACCAGAGGAGCTGGAAGCAGACACTGCTGAGCTTTTGGGTGAAGGGGGGCCTGCCAGAGAGGAGCTGAGTGTGGCACAGCAAACCTGTCCCACATTAGAGGGTCTCAGACAGCAAGCTGTCAAACAGGCTAATGGGGATGTAAGTGACTCTCACAGAGTTTACTGGGAGGACAACCTCTTGTACACTGAGCATAGGGATCCTAAACCTGGAGCTGCCAGGAGATTAGTGATTCCTCAGGAGTACTGAAAGTTCCTCCTAACACTGGCACATGACATTCCCTTAGCTGGGCATCTAGGTCAAATGAAAACTTGGGACATGCTTGTTCCCCTGTTTCATTGGCCTAGAATGTCTGAGGACACAAAGGAATTTTGTAAGTCCTGTGAAACCTGTCAAGCCAGTGGCAAGACAGGTGGCACCCCAAAGGCACCCCTTATCCCACTGCCTGTGGTTGGGGTTCCCTTTGAAAGGGTAGGGGTTGACATAGTTGGCCCCCTTGACCCTCCTACTGCTTCAGGCAATAGGTTTATCTTGGTGGTAGTGGACCATGCCACAAGATATCCTGAAGCTATTCCTTTAAGGACCACTACAGCACCTGCAGTGGCAAAGGCCCTCCTGGGAATATTTTCCAGGGTGGGCTTCCCAAAGGAAGTGGTATCAGACAGAGGAAGCAATTTCATGTCTGCATACTTAAAGGCCATGTGGAAGGAGTGTGGTGTAACGTACAAGTTCACAACACCCTATCATCCACAAACAAATGGACTGGTGGAGAGATTTAATAAAACTCTTAAAGGCATGATTATGGGTCTCCCTGAAAAACTCCGCAGGAGATGGGATATCCTTCTACCATGCCTCCTTTTTGCCTACAGGGAGGTACCCCAGAAAGGAGTGGGCTTCAGCCCCTTTGAACTTCTTTTTGGACACCCTGTTAGGGGTCCATTCACACTTGTAAAGGAGGGTTGGGAACAACCTTTAAAAGCTCCTAAGCAGGATATTGTGGATTATGTACTTGGCCTCAGATCAAGGATGGCTGAGTACATGAAAAAGGCCAGTAAAAACCTTCAGGCCAGCCAAGAGCTCCAGAAGCAATGGCATGATCAGAAGGCTGTTTTGGTTCAGTACCAACCAGGGCAGAAAGTGTGGGTCTTGGAGCCTGTGGCCCCAAGAGCACTCCAAGATAAATGGAGTGGTCCCCACACAATTGTTGAAAAGAAGGGAGAAGTCACCTATTTAGTTGACTTAGGCACTGCCAGGAGTCCCCTTAGGGTGCTCCATGTCAACCGCCTGAAACCCTACTATGACAGGGCTGATCTCACCCTGCTCATGGCAACAGATGAGGGACAGGAAGAAGACAGTGATCCTCTACCTGATCTCTTCTCTTCCACAGAACAAGATGCTCTTGTGGAAGGTGTAGTTTTGGCTGATTGTCTTACTGCTGAGCAGAAAGATAATTGCATAAATCTCCTAGATCAATTCTCTGAACTCTTCTCTACTGGGCCAGGTAGCACTTCTTGGTGTGAGCACACTATAGATACTGGAGACAGTTTACCTGTCAAAAGTAAGATCTATAGGCAGCCTGACCATGTCAGGGACTGCATAAAGCAAGAGGTCCAGAAAATGTTAGAACTAGAAGTAGTTGAGCACTCTGACAGTCCATGGGCTTCTCCTGTGGTACTGGTACCAAAACCCCATTCCAAAGATGGAAAGAAGGAAATGCGGTTTTGTGTAGACTATAAAGGTCTCAACTTGGTAACCAAAACTGATGCTCACCCTATACCCAGGGCAGATGAGCTCATAGATACACTGGCATCTGCCAAGTATCTAAGCACTTTTGATTTGACTGCAGGGTATTGGCAGATCAAATTATCAGAAGATGCTAAACCTAAGACTGCATTTTCTACCATTGGAGGACATTACCAGTTTACTGTAATGCCTTTTGGTTTGAAAAATGCACCTGCCACTTTTCAGAGGTTGGTGAACACAGTCCTGCAAGGGCTGGAAGCTTTCAGTGCAGCATATTTGGACGATATAGCTGTCTTTAGCTCCAGCTGGGATGATCACCTGGTCCACCTATGGAAAGTTTTGGAGGCCCTGCAAAAGGCAGGCCTCACTATCAAGGCTTCAAAGTGCCAGATAGGGCAGGGTAAGGTGGTTTATCTGGGACACCTTGTTGGTGGGGAACAGATTGCACCACTTCAGGGGAAAATCCAAACAATTATTGATTGGGTTCCCCCTACCACTCAGACTCAGGTGAGAGCCTTCCTAGGCCTCACTGGGTATTACAGGAGGTTCATTAAGAACTATGGCTCCATTGCAGCCCCTCTTAATGACCTCACATCCAAGAAAATGCCTAAAAAGGTATTATGGACAGCAAACTGTCAGAAAGCTTTTGAGGAGCTGAAGCAGGCCATGTGCTCTGCACCTGTCCTGAAAAGCCCTTGTTACTCTAAAAAATTCTATGTCCAAACTGATGCATCTGAATTAGGAGTAGGGCCAGTCCTATCACAACTTAATTCTGAGGGCCAGGATCAACCTGTTGCTTTTATTAGTAGGAGGTTGACCCCTAGAGAAAAGCGTTGGTCTGCCATTGAGAGGGAGGCCTTTGCTGTGGTCTGGGCTCTGAAGAAGTTGAGGCCATACCTGTTTGGCACTCACTTCATTGTTCAGACAGACCATAAACCTCTACTTTGGCTAAAACAAATGAAAGGTGAAAATCCTAAATTGTTGAGGTGGTCCATATCCCTACAGGGAATGGACTATACAGTGGAACATAGACCTGGGAGTAGCCACTCCAATGCAGATGGACTCTCCAGATATTTCCACTTATACAATGAAGACTCATCAGGTCATGGCTAGTCTTATTGTCCTTCGTTTGGGGGGGGTTGTGTAGGAAAGTACCATCTTGCCTGGCATGTTACCCCCATTTTTCACTGTATATATGTTGTTTTAGTTGTATGTGTCACTGGGACCCTGGTAACCCAGGGCCCCAGTGCTCATAAGTATGCCTGAATGTGTTACCTGTATAGTGACTAACAGTCTCACTGAGGCTCTGCTAATCAGAACCTCAGTGGTTATGCTCTCTCATTTCTTTCCAAATTGTCACTAACAGGCTAGTGACCATTTTTACCAATTTACATTGGCTTACTGGAACACCCTTATAATTCCCTAGTATATGGTACTGAGGTACCCAGGGTATTGGGGTTCCAGGAGATCCCTATGGGCTGCAGCATTTCTTTTGCCACCCATAGGGAGCTCTGACAATTCTTACACAGGCCTGCCACTGCAGCCTGAGTGAAATAACGTCCACGTTATTTCACAGCCATTTTACACTGCACTTAAGTAACTTATAAGTCACCTATATGTCTAACCTTTACCTGGTAAAGGTTAGGTGCAAAGTTACTTAGTGTGAGGGCACCCTGGCACTAGCCAAGGTGCCCCCACATTGTTCAGAGCCAATTCCCTGAACTTTGTGAGTGCGGGGACACCATTACACGCGTGCACTACATATAGGTCACTACCTATATGTAGCTTCACAATGGTAACTCCGAATATGGCCATGTAACATGTCTATGATCATGGAATTGCCCCCTCTATGCCATCCTGGCATAGTTGGCACAATCCCTTGATCCCAGTGGTCTGTAGCACAGACTCTGGTACTGCCAAACTGCCCATCCTGGGGTTTCACTGCAGCTGCTGCCAACCCCTCAGACAGGCATCTGCCCTCCTGGGGTCCAGCCAGGCCTGGCCTTGGATGGCAGAACAAAGAACTTCCTCTGAGAGAGGGTGTTACACCCTCTCCCTTTGGAAAATGGTGTGAAGGCAGGGGAGGAGTAGCCTCCCCCAGCCTCTGGAAATGCTTTGTTGAGCACAGATGTGCCCAATTCTGCATAAGCCAGTCTACACTGGTTCAGGGGACCCCTTAGCCCTGCTCTGGCGCGAAACTGGACAAAGGAAAGGGGAGTGACCACTCCCCTGACCTGCACCTCCCCTGGGAGGTGTCCAGAGCTCCTCCAGTGTGCTCCAGACCTCTGCCATCTTGGAAACAGAGGTGCTGCTGGCACACTGGACTGCTCTGAGTGGCCAGTGCCACCAGGTGACGTCAGAGACTCCTTGTGATAGGCTCCTTCAGGTGTTGCTAGCCTATCCTCTCTCCTAGGTAGCCAAACCCTCTTTTCTGGCTATTTAGGGTCTCTGTCTCTGGGGAAACTTCAGATAACGAATGCAAGAGCTCATCCGAGTTCCTCTGCATCTCTCTCTTCACCTTCTGATAAGGAATCGACTGCTGACCGCGCTGGAAGCCTGCAAACCTGCAACATAGTAGCAAAGACGACTACTGCAACTCTGTAACGCTGATCCTGCCGCCTTCTCGACTGTTTTCCTGCTTGTGCATGCTGTGGGGGTAGTCTGCCTCCTCTCTGCACCAGAAGCTCCGAAGAAATCTCCCGTGGGTCGACGGAGTCTTCCCCCTGCCATCGCAGGCACCAAAAAAGCTGCATTACCGGTCCCTTGGGTCTCCTCTCAGCACGACGAGCGAGGTCCCTCGAATCCAGCGACTCTGTCCAAGTGACCCCCACAGTCCTGTGACTCTTCAGTCCAAGTTTGGTGGAGGTAAGTCCTTGCCTCACCTCGCTGGGCTGCATTGCTGGGAACCGCGACTTTGCAGCTACTCCGGCCCCTGTGCACTTCCGGTGGAAATCCTTTGTGCACAGCCAAGCCTGGGTCCACGGCACTCTAACCTGCATTGCACGACTTTCTAAGTTGGTTTCCGGCGACGTGGGACTCCTTTGTGCAACTTCGGCGAGCACCGTTTCATGCATCCTTGTAGTGCCTGTTTCTGGCACTTCTCCGGGTGCTACCGGCTTCAGAGAGGGCTCCTTGTCTTGCTCGACGTCCCCTCTCTCTGCTGGTCCAATTTGCGACCTCCTGGTCCCTCCTGGGCCTCAGCAGCGTCCAAAAACGCTAACCGCACGATTTGCAGCTAGCAAGGCTTGTTGGCGTTCTTTCGGCCGGAAAATACTTCTGCACGACTTTCCACGGCAAGAGGGATCGGTCCACCAAAGGGGAAGTCTCTAGCCCTTTTCGTTCCTGCAAAAACCTCAGCTTCTTCTGTCCAGTAGAAGCTTCTTTGCACCCGCAGCTGGCATTTCCTGGGCATCTGCCCATCTCCGACTTGCTTGTGACTTTTGGACTTGGTCCCCTTGTTCCACAGGTACCCTAGATTGGAAATCCACAGTTGTTGGATTGCTGGTTTGTGTCTTTCCTGCATTATTCCTCTAACACGACTTCTTTGTCCTTAGGGGAACTTTAGTGCACTTTGCACTCACTTTTCAGGGTCTTGGGGAGGGTTATTTTTCTAACTCTCACTATTTTCTAATAGTCCCAGCGACCCTCTACAAGGTCACATAGGTTTGGGGTCCATTCGTGGTTCGCATTCCACTTTTGGAGTATATGGTTTGTGTTGCCCCTATCCCTATGTTTCCCCATTGCATCCTATTGTAACTATACATTGTTTGCACTGTTTTCTAAGACTATACTGCATATTTTTGCTATTGTGTATATATATCTTGTGTATATTTCCTATCCTCTCACTGAGGGTACACTCTAAGATACTTTGGCATATTGTCATAAAAATAAAGTACCTTTATTTTTAGTATAACTGTGTATTGTGTTTTCTTATGATATTGTGCATATGACACTAAGTGGTACTGTAGTAGCTTCACACGTCTCCTAGTTCAGCCTAAGCTGCTCTGCTAAGCTACCATTATCTATCAGCCTAAGCTGCTAGACACCCTATACACTAATAAGGGATAACTGGGCCTGGTGCAAGGTGCAAGTACCCCTTGGTACTCACTACAAGCCAGTCCAGCCTCCTACAGGTTCTCAACAGGATCTGCCCCCTAGCAGGACACCCAGTAATGTTGGTAGTAATGGAGGTTCCCATCACAGTAGGGAAGTCTTTATTCCTAGAGGCCAAGTTGCTAGGGTCCAGACAGTTAGGGACAGATCCCCCTCTGTTGTTTCCAATTTGTCATCTGTGTCTAAGCATTCCCAACCCACCCACCCTGAGGATAACTTGTTAGAAAGGGAACTCAAAAAGTTGAGGGTTGAAGAGACCAGACTGAAGCTTAATAGCAACAGCTGGCCTTAGATAGGGAATCCCTAGACCTGGAGAAGGAAAGACAGAGATTGGGGTTTGGACCCTATGGTGGCAGCAGCAGTATTCCTGATAGTAATCCTGTTAGAGAGCATGATTCCAGGAATCTGCACAAGATCGTCCCCCCTTAAAAGGAGGGAAATTACATCAACAAGTGGTTTGCTGCTCTTGAGAGGGCCTGTATGGTACAGGGGGTCGCTCAAAGGCAGTGGGCTGCTATATTGTGGCTATCTTTCACTGGAAAGGGTAGGGATAGGCTCCTTACTGTTAGAGAAAGTGATGCTAACAATTTTGCAGTTTTGAAGGATGCACTCTTGGATGGATTTGGCTTAACCACTGAACAATACAGGATTAAGTTCAGAGACACCAGAAAAGAGTCCTCACAAGACTGGACAGACTTTGTTGACTGTTCAGTGAAGGCCTTGGAGGGGTGGTTACATTGCAGTAGAGTATCTGACTATGAAAGTCTGCATAAGCTTATTCTGAGAGAGCATATTCTGAATAACTGGGTGTCTGACTTGTTACACCAATATCTAGTGGACTCAGATCTGACCTCTCCCCAAGAACTGGGAAAGAAGGCAGACAAATGGGTCAGAACAAGAGTGAACAGAAAGGTTCATACGGGGTGACAAGGATGGCAAGAACAAGGATGGTAAGTCTTCTGACAAGGGTGGGGACAAAAGTAAAACTGAGACTTCATCAGGCCGACAAAAATCCTCTGGTGGGGGTGGTGGGTCCAAATCCTCTTCCAATAATCAACCTAAAAAGCCTTGGTTTTATTTGTGTAAAGTCAAAGGCCATTGGACAACTGATGCCAGCTGTCCAAAGAAAAACACCAAACCTCCCACTACCACAACTCCTACTGCAAATTCTAGTGACCCTAGTAATAGCAGTGGTGGTGGGAGTAAACCTACAAATAGCCAATCCAAGGGAGTAGCTGTTCTCACTATTGGTAATGTAGTTGGGGTTGGTCTTGTTAGGGAGACCACAGAGGCTGTGTTAGTCTCTGAAGGTGCCATTGATTTGGCCACCTTGGTTGCTTGTCCCCTTAATATGGATAAGTACAATCAACTTCCCCTAATAAATGGTGTTGAGGTTCAGGCCTACATGGACACAGGTGCCAGTGTTACTATGGTCATGGAGAAACTGGTTCACCCTGAACAACAAGTGATGGACGGAATGCTGAACATTGTCAAACATTCACCCCCAGTCACAGATCTGGGTTTAATCCATCGTTTTTTTGCTGCCCATGCCATTCCAGTTTGGACCCAGCCATATACAAATCAGTCTTGACCCTGTTCCCCATGGGAACAGTCCAGCCCGAACTGCTAGGCCAGGTCTTCCCTGGACTGGAAACAAGCATCCTGGGACCAGTTTCGGGGTTTCACCCCTCTTCAGCCAGGCTAGCTTGAATCCAGTGGCATAGATCTATGACTGGGGGTGAGTGTTTGACAATGTTCAGCATTCCGTCCATCACTTGTTGTTTTTGCTTTGTCGCCCTAAGTGGGAAGGGTATGCCCAGACGTGGGTCCCGTGCTTCCCATGCCACTGGATTCAAGCTAGCCTGGCTGATGAGGGGTGAAACCCCAAAACCGGTCCCAGGATGCTTGTTTCCGGTCCAGTGAGGACCTGGCTTTGCAGTTCGGTCTGGACTGTTCCCATGAGGAACAGGGTCAAGACTGATTTGCTATTTGGTTGGGGCCAAACTGGGGTGGCATGGTGAGCAAAAGAACGATGGATTAAACCCAGATCTATGACTGGGGGTGAGTGTTTGATAATGTTCAGCATTCCGTCCATCACTTGTTGTTTTTGCTTTGTCGCCCTAAGTGGGAAGGGTATGCCCAGACGTGGGTCCCGTGCTTCCCATGCCACTGGATTCAAGCTAGCCTGGCTGATGAGGGGTGAAACCCCGAAACCGGTCCCAGGATGCTTGTTTCCGGTCCAGTGAGGACCTGGCTTGGCAGTTCGGTCTGGACTGTTTCCATGGGGAACAGGGTCAAGACTGACTTGCATATGGCTGGGTCCAAACTGGGGTGGCATGGTGAGCAAAAGAACGATGGATTAAACCCAGATCTATGACTGGGGGTGAGTGTTTGACAATGTTCAGCGTTCCGTCTATCACTTGTTGTTTTTGCTTTGTCACCCTAAGTGGGAAGGGTATGCCCAGACGTGGGTCCCGTGCTTCCCATGCCACTGGATTCAAGCTAGCCTGGCTGATGAGGGGTGAAACCCCGAAACTGGTCCCAGGATGCTTGTTTCCGGTCCAGTGAGGACCTGGCTTGGCAGTTCGGTCTGGACTGTTCCCATGAGGAACAGGGTCAAGACTGATTTGCATATGGCTGGGTCCAAACTGGGGTGGCATGGTGAGCAAAAGAACGATGGATTAAACCCAGATCTATGACTGGGGGTGAGTGTTTGACAATATTCAGCATTCCGTCCATCATTTGTTTTTGCTTTGTCGCCCTAAGTGGGAAGGGTATGCCCAGACGTGGGTCCCGTGCTTCCCATGCCACTGGATTCAAGCTAGCCTGTCTGATGAGGGGTGAAACCCCGAAACCGGTCCCAGGATGCTTGTTTCCGGTCCAGTGAGGACCTGGCTTGGCAGTTCGGTCTGGACTGTTCCCATGAGGAACAGGGTCAAGACTGATTTGCATATGGCTGGGTCCAAACTGGGGTGGCATGGTGAGCAAAAGAACGATGGATTAAACCCAGATCTATGACTGGGGGTGAGTGTTTGACAATGTTCAGCATTCCGTCCATCACTTGTTGTTTTTGCTTTGTCACCCTGAACAACACCTACTTGGTCAGCAGTACCAAGTGACAGACGCTCATAACAACACTCTCAGCCACCCCATGGCTGTTGTGAATCTCAACTGGGGGGGTTAATGGTCCAAAGAAAGTTGTGGTTGCCTCAGATTTACCTGTAGACTGTCTACTAGGAAATGATTTAGAGACAGCTTGGGCAGAAGTGGAGTTGGAGGCTCATGCAGCAATGCTTGGCATTCCTGGGCATATTTTTGCTTTGACAAGGGCTCAAGCCAAAAAGCAAAAAGGACAAGGTAACTTGGATCCTGGAACAATGGACCAAGTGCTCCCTAAAGCTAGGGGTAGCAAGGGTAAATCCCTACCCACTATCCCTCCCTCTACAGAGGATTCTCCTTCTGAGGAAGAAGAATTTCCTCCCTGTGCAGAACCTTCACCAGATGAGCTGGCAGCAGACACTGCTGAGCTTTTGGGTGGAGGGGGGCCTGCCAGGGAAGATCAGAGTGTAGCACAGCAAACCTGTCCCACATTAGAGGGTCTCATACAGCAAGCTGTCAAGCAGCAAAATGGGGATGTCAGTGACTCACATACAGTTTACTGGGAGGACAACCTCTTGTACACCGAGGCAAGGGACCCAAAACCTGGAGCAGCCAGGAGATTGGTCATTCCCCTACAGTACAGAGAGTTCCTCCTAAGTCTTTCACATGATATTCCTTTGGCTGGGCATTTGGGCCAGATCAAAACATGGGAAAGGCTTGTCCCCCTGTTTCACTGGCCTTGGATGTCAGAGGACACTAAAGATTTTTGCAAGTCTTGTGTGATCTGCAAAGCCAGTGGCAAGACTGGTGGCACTCCAAAGGCTTCCCTTATTACACTACCTGTGGTTGGGGTGCTGTTTGAAAGGGTAGGGGTTGACATAGTTGTCCCCCTTGACCCTCTTACTGCTTCAGGCAATAGGTTTATCTTGGTGGTTGTGGACCATGCCACAAGATGTCCTGAAGCAATTCCTCTAAGGAACACTACAGCTTCTGCAGTGGCAAAGGCCCTCCTGGGAATCTTTTCCAGGGTGGGTTTCCCTAAAGAGCTTGTATCAGACAGGGGTAGCAACTTCATGTCTGCATACTTGAAAGCAATGTGGAAGGAGTGTGGTGTTACCTACAAGTTCACCACTCCTTATCATCCACAGACTAATGGACTGGTAGAGAGGTTTAATACAACTCTCAAAGTTATGATAAGGGGACTCCCTGAAAAACTCAGGAGGAGATGAGATGTCCTGTTACCTTGCCTCCTTTTTGCTTATAGGGAGGTACCCCAAAACGTAGTGGGCTTCAGCCCCTTTGAACTCCTATTTGGACACCGTGTAAAAGGTCCACTCACTCTTGTGAAGGAGAGTTGGGAACAACATTTAAAAGCTCCCAAACAGGACATAGTGGACTATGTACTTGGCCTAAGATCCAGAATGGCCGAGTACATGAAAAAGGCCAGTAAAAACCTTCAGGCCAGCCAGGAGCTCCAGAAGCAATGGCATGACCAGAAGGCTGTTCTGATTCAGTACCAACAAGGGCAGAAGGTGTGGGTTTTGGAGCTTGTGGCCCCAAGAGCACTCCAGGAGAAATCGAGTGGACCCCATCTCATTGTTGAAAAGAAGGGTGAGGTTACCTATCTGGTAGACCTGGGCACTGCCAGGAGTCCCCTTAGGGTTATTCATGTCAACCGCCTAAAACCCTACTATGACAGGGCTGATCTCACCCTGCTCATGGCAACAAATGAGGGACAGGAAGAAGAGAGTGACCTTCTCCCTGATCTCTTTTCCACCACTGAATCTGATGCTTTAGTGGAGGGAGTAGTTTTGGCAGACTGTCTTACTGCAGAACAGAAAGACAACTGCATAAATCTCCTTAGACAATTCTCTGACCTCTTTTCAATTGTGCCAGGAACTGATTCCTGGTTAAACACACAATTGATACTGGAGACAGCTTGCCTGTCAAAAGTGAAATCTATAGGCAGCCTGACCATGTCAGGGACTGCATAAAACAAGAGGTGCAGAAAATGCTTGATCTAGGAGAGGTTGAACCTTATGAAGCCCATGGGTGAGTCCTGTGGTGCTTATACCAAAGCCTCACTCAAAAGATGGAAAAAGGGAGATGAGGTCTTGTGTAGACTACAGAGGTCTCAATCAGGTAACAAAAACTGATGCTCACCCTATACCCAGGGCAGATGAGCTCATTGATACACTGGTATCTGCCTAGTATCTTAGCACCTTTGATTTGACTGCAGGGTATTGGCAGATCAAATTGGCTGAGGATGCTAAACCTAAGACTGCATTTTCAACTATAGGAGGGCACTACCAATTTACAGTGATGCCCTTTGGTTAGAAAAGTGAACCTGCCACTTTTCAGAGGTTGGTGAACACAGTCCAGCAAGGGTTGGAGGCTTTTAGTGCAGCATATCTAGATGATATAGCTGTCTTTAGCTCCACCTGGGATGAGCACCTGGTCCACCTTTGGAAAGTTTTGGAGGCCCTGCAAAATGCAGGCCTCACTATCAAGGCCTCAAAGTGCCAGATAGGGCAGGGAAATGTGGGTTATCTGGGATACCTGGTAGGTGGAGAACAGATTGCACCACGTCAGGGGAAAATCCAGGCAATCATGGATTGGGTTCCCCCTACAACTCAGATCCAGGTGAGAGCCTTCTTTGGCCTCACAGGGTATCACAGGAGATTCATTAAAAACTATGGCTCCATAGCAGCCCCTCTTAATGATCTCACAAGTAAGAAGATGCCTAAAAAGGTATTATGGACAGCTAGCTGGCGGAAAGCTTTTGAGGAGCTCAAACAGGCCATGTGCTCTGCACCTGTCCTAAAAAGCCCATGTTACTCCAAGAAATTAATTGTTCAAACTGATGCATCTGAATTAGGGGTAGGGGCAGTCTTATCACAACTGAATTCTAAGGGCCAGGACAAACCCGTTGCTTTTATCAGCAGAAGGTTGACCCCTAGAGAAAAGCGTTGGTCTGCCATAGCGAGGGAAGCCTTTGCTGTGGTCTGGGCACTGAAAAAGTTAAGGCCATACTGTGAGAAAGTAGCCTCTTTCTAGCCTTGTTACCCCCACTTTTGGCCTGTTTGTGAGTATATGTCAGGGTGTTTTCACTGTCTCACTGGGATCCTGCTAGCCAGGGCCCAGTACTCATAGTAAAAACCCTATGTTGTCAGTATGTTTGTTATGTATTCACTGGGATCCTGCTAGCCAGGACCTCAGTGCTCATAAGTTTGTGGCCTATATGTATGTGTTCCCTGTGTGATGACTAAGGGGGTCATTACAACATTGGCGGTAAAAGCCGCTTACCGCCGTGCAGAAGACCACCAATACACCGCTGCGGCCGCGGAATTCCGCCACAGCTATTATGACCCACATTTCGGAATCCGCCGAAATTCAGACACCCACACAAGTCCGCCACACCAAAGGTCAGTGTTAAACTGGCGAAAACAAATCCTCCACCTCCACGCCAACAGAAACACGCCCATGCTATTAAGACCCATGAATCCACGCGGCGGTCTTTCAACCGCGGTATTCCATTGGCGGTACACACCGCCGCGCTCAAAATACACACATATCTCCAAAACACCACCACATTGCACAATTCCAAATACACACACCTGATACACATACAAACAACACTCCCACACACCCATTACAATATAAAAGACACACCCACATCACCCACAAACCCTTACGACCACAATTGTGACTGAAGGCCAGAGAGAGACACCACCATCTACAAACGACCATCCACAGGCACTCAACACCATCACCCACAGAACATCCACGCACCTCACACCACACACCACTAATTATCACCCCACACATCACAACACACACCACCCCACACATCACCCACACCACCCCATGGCACGGCAAAGACACCCCAACTTCTCTGAAGAGGAGCTCAGGGTCATGGTGGAGGAAATCATCCGGGTAGAGCCACAGCTATTTGGCTCACAGGTGCAGCACACATCCATAGCCAGGAAGATGGAGCTATGGCGCAGAATAGCCGACAGGGTCAACGCTGTGGGACAGCACCCAAGAAATCGGGAGGACATCAGGAAGAGGTAGAACGACCTACGCGGGAAGGTGCGTTCAAAAAGTCTCCAGGCACATCATCACGGTTCAGCGGACTGGCGGCAGACCCCCACCTCCTCCCCCACAACTAACAACATGGGAGGAACAAGTCTTGACCATCATGCATCCAGAGGGCCTCGGAGGAGTCGGTGGAGGAATGGACACTGGTAAGTCATATCTTAACTATCATATCCCCCACCCTACCTGCATGCTATCACACACTCCCACCCTCACCCCCTCCCATATCACTCCAACTCCTCACTAATGTACTAATAACACAAACCACACATCCCAACACCAAGCCCTGCATGACACAACGAAGCATGGACACCTATCACCTAAGCATGGCCACTGCACATACCCAGAACAACCCCCTAACTATCATCACACAAGCCCCCACAGAGGAATGGTAGCACTGGGGTACAGGCTCACCCACCCATTGCACACCATGACACACACACATGCAATAATCATGCTCTTATGCCCCTGCAGGATCACAAAGGACCGTCACCAAACCGGAGGGCCCAGACATCTCCACTCCACCCACAGAAGAGGCCCACAGTGACGATAGCAACTCTGCCCTACTGGAGCCTGATGACCAGCCCGGACCATCATTGGCCTCGGGACAGTCAGTTCCCCTTGCACAGGCACAGCCCAACACTGACCTTCCATCCTCTGATAACACCAGTACAGCACCCACCCAGCGGGCCCAAACCTCTGTACCCATGACAGGTCAATCAGCTGTGTGTCCTCCACTTCAGGGAACCCAGGATAACCCACCACCCCAACAACAACAGGGACCTGGGGGCAGTGGTAGTGGGCACACAGTCCAGGGGACGGAGGCCCAGGAACACAGGGGAACTTGGAGGGCTGCTGTGCAACAGGGGGCGGACAGGCCAAGGGAACCCACTCTCCACAAGGCCCTCTCCTCCATCATGGGAGCATACCACCACTCCCAGGAGACGATGGCGACGGTCCTGGTCAAGTTTCAGGAGACCCAGCGCCTGCAGGAGGAACAGTATTTGGGGTTCAGGGAGGAGCTCAGGACAATCAGCTCCGCCATGGGCACCATCGTAGGGGTGCTGAAGGACATACAGCAGACCATGAGGGACACCGTGGCACTCCCAGGGGCCCCTGACACTAGCATGGACGACGAACTGCCCACCACCTCCGCCGGCGCTAGTGGACAAGACGCCCCGCCACAGGAACACCACACCAGCACCCCACCCCCTGCAGACGGACAACCACCACGCAAGCGGTCCCTGAGATCCAGGAACAGGACAGAGCAAGATGGCAAGACCCCCGCCGGGAAATGAGACCACCCTGATTGTCCCCCCACTGTCCCACTTTGTTACCCTGTCCATACTTAAACTGCCCCAGCTCCCCTTCCTATGCTCATATGGGCAGTGCACCTGTGAGACTAATAGACTGGACTCTGCAATGGACATTCCTCCACCATCACCCATCACCATTTTACAACCCCCTCCATTTTTCAGCACTTAAATAAACACCCTTGAACCACAAAACAATCTGGAGTCAGTCTATGATTTGGTAAAATGTATAATCAATAACAGTGTCAAAATGCGTTTTTAGTTGTAAAGGCAACATACTAATGGACACTTCACAAGTCCTTGAAGGATGCATGCAGATGACACACGTTGGTAACCACACCTGTGAAACCGTAATGGAAAGAAACAACTCAGTTACCAAATAATCCCATGAAATTACACACAGGATAGAGGAAGACGTGTGACAGTGAATGTAATGGTAAAAATGAAAATGTTCTCACCTGTGTGTCACTGGAAATATTGCTGTATGACTGACTCCCTGTTGTCGTTGTCTTCTTCCTCAGCTTCCTCCTCATCACTGTCCACAGGCTCCACAGCTGCCACAACATCGTCATCTGGACCATCCTCCTGCAGAAAAGGCACCTGGCGTCGCAAAGCAAGATTGTGAAGCATCGAGCAGGCGATGATGATCTGGCACACCTTCTTTGGTGAGTAGAATAGGGAACGACCTGTCATATGGAGGCACCTGAACCTGGCCTTAAGGAGGCCGAAGGTGCGTTCAATCACCCTCCTAGTCTGCCCATGGGCCTCATTGTACCGTTCCTCTGCCCTGGTCCTGGGATTTCTCACTGGGGTCAATAGCCAGGACAGGTTGGGGTAACCACAGTCCCCTAATAGCCACACACGGTGCCTCTGGAGTTGACCCATCATATCAGGGATGCTGCTATTCCGCAGGATGTAGGCGTCATGCACTGAGCCAGGGAACATAGCATTAACCTGGGAGATGTACTGGTCTGCCAAACATACCATCTGTACATTCATCGAATGATAACTCTTCCTGTTCCTGTACACCTGTTTAGTCCTGTGGGGGGGGACCAGAGCTACATGGGTCCCATCAATAGCACCTATGATGTTGGGGATATGTCCAAGGGCATAGAAGTCACCTTTCACTGTAGCCAAATCTTCCACCTCAGGGAAAATGATGTATCTCCTTACGTGTTTCAGCAGGGCAGACGACACTCTGGACAGCACGTTGGAAAACATAGGCTGGGACATCCCTGATGCCTTGGCCACTGTTGTCTGAAAAGACCCACTTGCAAGGAAATGGAGCACTGACAGCACCTGCACGTCAGGGGGGATTCCAGTGGGATGGCGGATTGGTGACATCAGGTCTGGCTCCAACTGGGTACATAGTTCCTGGATTGTGGCACGGTCAAACCTGTAGGTGACGATTAAATGTCGCTCCTCCATTGTCAACAGGTCCACCAGCGGTCGGTACACCGGAGGATTCCGCCATCTTCTCAAATGTCCCAGCTGATGGCACCTAGGAAGGACAACAGCGACAATTGAGTCAATTTTTTTTCAGGTATGTACCCACAGTTACACAGAAGACGACACCAAACACATAACCCTTCCTGTATGTGTGTTGAATGCAGGCCTAGCTATGTGTGACGCAGAAGTAAATGAAGCCATGTGGGCCCCTGAAATGGCGGCTGCCTGACCTCTAAACTGGGACAATGGGATTGTGGGGTAACTGCGTTGCCGTTGCACACCGTCACGGTAGGCGGTCATAGACCGCGGCGCAATGCTGCATTGGTTAACATTGGACCCTATGGGTCCCAGGAGCCAATGAACAGGTGCGCCGGCGGTGATGATACGCACCGCCGCGGACATCACCGCCATTTTCTATCTGTTCAATCACTAGATACCTGATCTTCGACAGGAGAGGACCTACACTGCAAGTGCTGCTGTGACCTCGGTCTGGAAGCGACGATGGCTGCTGCGTCTGGGGAAAGGGCCCCTGCCTTCACTGCTCAGGAGTTGGAGAAATTGGTAGACGGGGTCCTCCCCAGTACACGCTACTCTACGGTCCTCCAGACCAACAGGTTAGTACATAGGGAGCACGTTGTATGGGCTAGGCCTGGGTGGAGAGGGCTGGTTGTAAGAGGGAAGGGGGCAGAGTTCAGGGACCATGAATGCATGTGAATGAATATGCCACATGGCTAGGGTAGGTAAGGGGGCCACTCACATCGACGGTGCAGTTGTTAATGACTTAGCTTCTTCCCTTGTGCATGTCATGTAGGTCAGCGCCCACCAGAAGAAGGACATTTGGCGTGCTATCGCCAAGGACGTCCGGACCCCGGGGGTCCAACAGAGACGGGGCACCCACTGCCGTTAAAGATGGGAGGACATTCGCCGCTGGAGCAAGAAGACGGCGGAGGCTCAGCCGGGGATGGCCTCCCAACGTGGTAGGGGTGCCCGTCGCCCCATGACCCCCCTGATGTTCAGGATCCTGGTGGTGGCCTACCCTGAGTTGGATGGGCGTTTAAGGGCATCACAGCAGACACAAGGGGGTGAGTACTCTCTCATTCTGCGGACTTTGCTCGCAGTGGAGGGGTCTGGGTGGGGGAGGAGACCTGTGGGTGTACCTAGGCCGGGCAGAAATATGTAGACTAGGCCCCTCCGTAATGCAGGCCATGTGGCACTCTACCCCACCGCAGTAGAGTGCCAAGTACAGGTATACATGCCCTTGTGGCATCCATGTGTGCAGATGTCCACCATAGCCATGTAGGCCAGATCCCAGAAATTGCATATGCAGAGGCCAGGAGAACGGCGTAGTGCAGGGGGATGCTGTGTCTGTATTGTCCGCCAACGGTAGCGGTATGCCATGCACTCAACCTGTCTTCCTTCTGTCTCTCCCCCCCCTTCTTGTGCTCTCCCTGTTCTTTTGTGCATCAGCATCATCAGGCGGAGGTACAGTGGCACCGGAGCACGAGGGAGCTGCATCCCACATGGCCTTGGAGGGCCAGACCACGGACTCAGAATGCACCAGTGGGACGGAGGGCGAGGGGAGCTTCACGTCGGCCACCGGATCACCAAGCAGCGGCACGGACTCATCCGCCGATGGGAGCTCCCTTGTGGTGGCGGCACCATCTGTGTGCCCCACTTCTACAGGTACAGCCGCCACCTCCCCTACCAGCACCGCCCTCCCAGCAGCCCCTCAGCATTCGCCCCGTGCCCGCTCACCCAGGAGGGTGGGCATCACCTTCGCCCCAGGCACCTCATGCCCTGCCCCAGTCACCCCTGCTGCCCTCATTGAGGAGGCCATTGACCTCCTCAGGTCACTCACAGTTGGGCAGTCTACCATTGTGAATGCCATCCAGGGTGTAGAAAGGGAGTTGCAACACGGTAATGCATTCCTGGAGGGCATTCATTCTGGTCAGGCTGTCCTTCAGCGAACCCTGCAATCTCTGGTCTCAGCACTGATGGCACCCAGACCCAATCCCCGGTACCCCAGCCCATCCCAAGCACACCTACAGACCAGCATGCACACACGTCAACACACAAGGGAAGATCAGGCAAACATAGGCACCACACAACCCACAGGCACACACACAAGCATCACCCACATACAGACACAGCAACATCCACTGCCTCCACTGTGTCCCCCTCCTCGTCGTCTCCCTCCTCCCTCCCAGTGTCGTCTACACACACACCTGCATGCACTACATCTACAGGCACCAGGAGTCGCACCAGAACACCCAGCACCACACCCCGCTCACCTGCAATCACCACCTCCACTCCCATTTACAAGTCCCCCTGTGTCCTCTCCCAGTGTGTCTGTGACGCCCCCTCTCAAAGTTCACAAACGCGGGCACCCACACACCCAACATCCATCCACCTCACGACAGCCTCCAGTACCTGCACCTGCACCCAAAGCACCTAAAGTGACACCTCCTACAACCACCTCCTCTTCCTCCACTCCCAGACCCCCTCCAACTACCCATCCCTCTGTTCGTCAGAAACTGTCCCTCTGTAAAGTTGACCTTTTTGCCCCCACCCCCCCCTCCAATTCATCAGTCCCGTCGTAGCGCCTCAGCCAAAAAGCCTCCAATACCAGTGGTGCCTGTTCAAGGTGTGTGGAGTGGACCGGCCACCAGGGCAGGCAGTGTGACCCGGAGCCAAGGCACTGGCAGACCACCCCCTGTAAAGGCTCTGAAATTGGAAAGTGGCCGATGGGACCCTGTGAAGACTCCTGGAGGCAAAACAACTCACAGGGGTCCCAGGGGGATTGCAGAGTCAGCTGTGACTCCTCCAAAGGTGGGGAAGGGCCAGAGGAAGTCTGCACAGCCTGGTGTGAGCATCACGGCGGAGAAGGGCGGCATCCTTCCCGGCGGTCGGGACGCCACCGCCAGCACCGTCGTCACTGGTCCGGAGACCACCGCCAGAGTCATTGCCCAGGAGGGCCCAAGTATCGTCACTGGTCCGGAGACCACCGCCAGAGTCATTGCCCAGGAGGGCCCAAGTATCATCACTGGTCCGGAGACCACCGCCAGAGTAATTGCCCAGGAGGGCCCAAGTATCGTCACTGGTCAGGAGACCACCGCCAGAGTCAGTGCCCAGGAGGGCCCAAGTATCGTCACTGGTCAGGAGACCACCGCCGGAGTCAGTGCCCAGGAGGGCCCAAGTATTGTCACTGGTCAGGAGACCACCGCCACCACCAGAGTCAGTGCCCAGGAGGGCCCAAGTATCGTCACTGGTCAGGAGACCACCGCCAACGCCGGAGTCAGTGCCCAGGAGGGCCCAAGTATCATCACTGGTCAGGAGACCACCGCCGGAGTCAGTGCCCAGGAGGGCCCAAGTATCGTCACTGGTCAGGAGACCACCGCCGGAGTCAGTGCCCAGGAGGGCCCAAATATCGTCACTGGTCAGGAGACCACCACCTGAGTCAGTGCCCAGGAGGCCACCGGCTGCCACAGCCCCGCTGGGCAAAGAGGGAACGTCATGCCACACACTAATGCCCAGTCCAGGGAACTTCATGCCACACACCAATGCCCAGTCCAGAGAACGTCATGCCACACACCAATGCACAGTCCAGAACCGCCATGGCAAAGCACCGCTGAACAGTCCAGAACCGCCATGGCAAAGCACTGCTGAACAGTCCAGAACCGCCATGGCAAAGCACCACTGAACAGTCCAGAACCGCCATGGCAAAGCACTGCTGAACAGTCCAGAACTGCCATGGCAAAGCACCGCTGAACAGGGCATGCACCAGGGAAGAATGAAAAGGCCGCCACATCAAGCATCGTTATCCCATGTGCAGCTGGGACAGTGACGGGACAGGAACTTTCACGGGGAGACTAATCCAGTCTGGGCACCAGTCCCCCTCCAGAACCAGTGAAGGCTGTTATCTACTTGCGAAACTGTGGCTTTGCATTCCCCAGGATGGTACAGTGGGCAAGCCACCCACTGTACAGACTTGAGAGACTGTGGCTTTGCACTCCCCAGGATGGTACAGTGGGCAAGCCACCCACTGTAGAGACTTGAGAGACTGTGGCTTTGCACTCCCCAGGATGGTACAGTGGGCAACCCACCCACTGTAGAGACTTGAGAGACTGTGGCTTTGCACTCCCCAGGATACATCAATGGGCATGGAGCCCCATCGTGGATCTGGCTTTGCACTCATCCGGCTGAGGTGCCCCCCCGTCCCTTCCCCCTGAGGTGTCTGTTGTATTTCGATCTGATGCCCCGGCAGTGTTCTCTCCGATTGTGGACATGTATCTTTTGTGGGCCTCGCCCATGCATTTTTGGACTAGTGGTGCACGGACATTGAGATGGGCATATCTGCACTACTTGTCGTAATGTATATACTTTTGATTGATTTTATATTATATCTGTATATTTTTTAGACATGTATATTGATACATTACAATGTTTGAACAGATTTAGTTTTGTCTTTGCATTCTTCCGGGGGGATTGTGGGTTGTTACTGTGATTTTTGTGAATGCATTGGTGTGTGTGTTGTAATATGCGAGGGTGGGGGTGGGGGTGGGGGTGTTTCGTGTGTTTCCCCCTAACTTTTGCCTCCCCCCTCCCCCATGTCGTAGGTGCAGTACTCACCGTTGTCTTCGCCGGCACCGGCGTTGCTCTTCGTAGATGAGTAGGAATACAAGGGCCGGTAGGATTTGTAATTCCGGCTCCATGGAGTCCTCCTTCCTCGTGGGATGTGTTGAGGTAAACGTTTTCCCATTGCAGTAACTGTTTCCGCCGTGTTTTTATCCATGGTGAATCCGCCCCGGAAAAGGTGGCGGATTGGTAGGTTGTGATACTATGGCGGTACATTGTCTTCCGCCTCTCTGTTGGCGGTGACCGCCGCGCTGCTTGTTTGTACCGCTGTGGCGGGCGGTGTGTGAAAGTGGCTGTCTTTGTTGGCGGTTTCCGCCAGGGTCATGATTCCCTTTTTTTGTCAGCCGGCCTGTTTGCGGTATTACCGCACCTTTAACACTGTCCGCCAGGGTTGTAATGACCCCCTAAGTGTCTTACTGAGGCTCTGCTAACCAGAACCTCAGTGGTTATGCTCTCTCTGCTTTCCAAATTGTCACTAACAGGCTAGTGACCAATTTCACCAATTCACATTGGCATACTGGAACACCCTTGTAATTCTCTAGTATATGGTACTGAGGTACCCATGGTATTGGGGTTCCAGGAGATCCCTATGGGCTGCAGCATTTCTTTTGCCATGCATAGGGAGATCTGACAATTCTTACACAGGCCTGCCAGTGGAGCCTGAGTGAAATAACGTCCACGTTATTTCACAGCCATTTACCACTGCACTTAAGTAACTTATAAGTCACCTATATGTCTAACCTTCACCTGGTGAAGGTTGGGTGCAAGGTTACTTAGTGTGTGGGCACCCTGGCACTAGCCAAGGTACCCCCACATTGTTCAGGGCAAATTCCCCTGACTTTGTGAGTGCGGGGTCACCATTACACACGTGCACTATACATAGGTCACTATCTATGTATAGCCTCACAATGGTAACTCCGAACATGGCCATGTAACATGTCTAAGATCATGGGATTGTCACCCCAATGCCATTCTGGCATTAGGGAGACAATTCCATGATCCCCCGGGTCTCTAGCACAGAACCCGGGTACTGCCAATCTGCCTTTCCGGGGTCTCCACTACAGCTGCTGCTGCTGCCAACCCCTCAGACAGGATTCTGCCCTCCTGGGGTCCAGGCAGCCCTGGCCCAGGAAGGCAGAACAAAGGATTTCCTCTGAGAGAGTGTGTTACACCCTCTCCCTTTGGAAATAGGTGTGGAGGCTGGGGAGGAGCAGCCTCCCCTGGCCTCTGGAAATGCTTCGATGGGCACAGATGGTGCCCATCTCTGCATAAGCCAGTCCACATCGGTTTAGGGATCCCCCAGCCCTGCTCTGGCGCAAAACTGGACAAAGGAAAGGGGATTGACCACTCCCCTGACCTGCACCTCCCAGGGGAGGTGCCCAGAGCTCCTCCAGTGTGCCCCAGACCTCTGCCATCTTGGAAACAGAGGTGCTGGGAGCACACTGGACTGCTCTGAGTGGCCAGTGCCAGCAGATGACGTCAGAGGCTCCTTCTGATAGGCTCTTACCTTTCTCTGTAGCCAATCCTCCTCTGAGGGCTATTTAAGGTCTCTCCTGTGGGTATCTCACCAGATAACGAATGCAAGAGCTCACTAGAGTTCCTCTGCACTTCCCTCTTCAACTTCTGCCAATGATCGACCGCTGACTGCTCCAGGACGCCTGCAAAACCATAACAAAGTAGCAAGATGACTACCAGCAACATTGTAGCGCCTCATCCTGCCAGCTTTCTTGACTGTTTCCTGGTGGTGCATGCTCTGAGGGCTGACTGCCTTCACCCTGCACTGAAAGCCAAGAAGAAATCTCCAGTGTGTTGAAGGAATCTTCCCCCTGCCAACGCAGGCACCAAACTTCTGCATCGCCGGTCCACTGGGGCCCCCCTCATCTTGACGAGCACGGTCCCGGGAACACAGGAGCTGGATCCAAGTGTCCCAGACAGTCCAGTGGCCCTTCTGTCCAAATTTGGTGGAGGTAAGTCCTTGCCTCCCCACGCCAGACAGTAATCCTGTGTACTGCAAAAACTGCAGCTGCTCGGGCTTCTTTGCACTTTTGCAACACTTCCTTCATGCACAACCTAGCCCAGGTCCCCAGCACACTGTCCTGCATTGCCCAACTCACTGAGTTGGACTCCGACTTCGAGGGACCCTCTTTTGTTGTGCTGAGTTGACGGTCGTGCTCAGATCTTCTGAATGCCTGTTCAGGTGCTTCTGCAGGTGCTGCCTTCGTGTTGCTGAGCACCCCCTCTGTCTCCTTCTCCAAGGCGTAACATCCTGGTCCTTCCTGGGCCCTGGCGGCACCCAAAACCTTCAACCGTGACTCTTGCAGCTAGTAAGGCTTTTTTGCAGTCTTTTTGTGTGGAAACAACTCTGCATCTTCCAGCACGCCATGGGACATCTTCTGACCAAAGGAGAAGTTCCTGTCTCTTTCCGTTGTTGAAGAATCTTTGGCTTCTTCCACCCAGAGGCAGCCTTTTTGCAACTTCTTCCGGGGTTTAGTGGGCTCCTGCCCCCCCTGGACACTTGCGTGACTCTTGGACTTGGTCCCCTTCCTTTACAGGTCCTCAGGTCCAGGAATCCATCTTCATTGCTTTGCATTCAGTTGTTGTCCTTGCAGAAGCCCCTATCTCAACCTTTCTGTCTTTCTGGAATAGCAGGGTAACTTTGCTCCTACTTTTCAGGGTCTTGGGGTGGGGTATCTTGGACACCCTTAGTGCCATATTTATACTTTTTGACGCACAACTGCGCCAACGCAGTTGTGCGTCAAAAAATTTAACGCCAGCTAACGCCATTCCAAAGCACCATGCGGGCGCCTTATTTATTGAATGACGTTAGCCGGCGCTGCGGACTGGTGTGCGTCAAAAAAAATGACCCACACCAGGCAGCGCCGGCGTAGGGGAAAATGGAGCTTGGGCGTCAAAAAATGGGGCAAGTCAGGTCTGAGGCAAAATATTGGCCTCAACCCGATTTGCGCCATTTTTTTTTACTCCCAACCCCCATTGAAATGACTCCTGTCTTAGCACAGACAGGAGTCATGCCCCCTTGCCCAATGGCCATGCCCAGGGGACTTATTTCCCCTGGGCATGGTCATTGGGCATAGTGGCATGTAGGGGGGCACAAATCAGGCCCCCCTATGCCACAAAAAAAAAAAAAATACTTACCTGAACTTACCTTAAGTTCCCTGGGATGGGTCCCTCCATCCTTGGGCGTCCTCCTGGGGTGGGCAAGGGTGGCAGGGGGTGTCCCTGGGGGCATGGGAGGGCACCTCTGGGCTCCTTCCGAGCCCACAGGTCCCTTAACGCCTGCCCTGACCAGGCGTTAAAAAATGACACAAAAGCGGCTGGACGTCATTTCTTAAGGCCCGCCCACTCCCGTGCGTCATTTTTGCACGGGAGTTTAAATAAGGCGCACATGCCTTGAAGTCTTTTTTTTTAGAAGGGAACGCCTACCTTGCATATCATTAACGTAAGGTAGATGTCCATGCTAAAAAATGACGCAAACTCCAAGATCTTTGGCGCTAGATGGGTCTAACGCCAAAGTATAAATATGGATTAGTTTTGCGTCGGATTTGCGTAAAAAAAAACGACGCAAATCCGGCGCAAACAGAGTATAAATATGCCCCTTAGTGTTTTCTTACACTCCCAGCGACCCTCTACACACTACACTAGGTCTGGGGTCCCTTTGTGGTACGCATTCCACTTTTGGAGTATATGGTTTGTGTTGACCCCAGGCCTATTTTTCCCTATTGCATTCTATTGTGTTCTACAGTGTTTGCACTACTTTTCTAACTGTTTACTTACCAATTTGGTTTGTGTGTGTATATTTTGTGTATATTACTTACCTCCTAAGGGAGTATATCCTCTGAGATACTTTTGGCATATTGTCACTAAAATAAAGCACCTTTATTTTTAGTAACTCTGAGTATTGTGTTTTCTTATGATATAGTACTAAGTGATATAAGTGGTATAGTAGGAGCTTTGCATGTCTCCTAGTTCAGCCTAAGCCACTCTGCTATAGCTACCTCTATCAGCTTAAGCTGCTAAAACACCTCTAATCTACTAATAAGGGATAACCGGACCTGGCACAAGGTGTAAGTACCACAAGGTACCCACTATAAGCCAGGCCAGCCTCCTAAACAGACTAACGCTTTTCTCTAGGTGTCAAAATTCTACCGATAATAGCAACAGGTTGATCCTGGCCCTCTGAGTTGAGTTGTGATAGTACTGCCCCTTCCCCTAATTCAGAAGCATCTGTTTGGACAATTACGTTTTTCGAGTAGTTTGGGCTTTTCATGAGAGGTGCAATGTGCATGGCCTGCTTAAGCTCCTCAAAAGCTTTCTGACAGCTAGGTGTCCACAATACCTTTTTGGGCATTTTCTTAGAAGTGAGGTCATTATGAGGAGCAGCAATGGAGCCATAATTCTTAATGAACCTCCTGTAATACCCAGTAAGACCTAAGAAGGCTCTGACCGGGGTCTGTGTCGTAGGGGGAGCCCAGTCTATAATGGTCTGGATCTTCACCTGTAGTGGTTCTATCTGTTCTCCACCTAGCAGCTGGCCCAGATAAACCACTTTCCCCTGCCCTATCTGTCACTTTGAAGCCTTGATAGTTAGGCCTGCCTTTTGCAGGGCCTTCAAAACTTTCCATAGGTGGACCAGGTGGTCATCCCAGGTGGAGCTAAATACAGCAATATCATTTGTGTGCTGCACGAAAAGCTTCCACACCTTGGAGGACTGTATTCACCAACCCCATGAAAGTGTCAGGTGCATTTTTCAAACAAAAGGTCATAGCAGTGAATAGATAGTACCCTCCTGTAGGAGGCTGGACTGGCTTGTAGTGAGTACCAAGGGGTACTTGCACCTTGCACCAGGCCCAGTTATCCCTTATTAGTGTATAGGGTGTCTAGCAGCTTAGGCTGATAGATAATGGTAGCTTAGCAGAGCAGCTTATGCTGAACTAGGAGACGTGTGAAGCTACTACAGTACCACTTAGTGTCATACGCACAATATCATAAGAAAACACAATACATAGTTATACTAAAAATAAAGGTACTTTATTTTTATGACAATATGCCAAAGTATCTTAGAGTGTACCCTCAGTGAGAGGATAGGAAATATACACAAAATATATATACACAATAGCAAAAATATGCAGTATAGTCTTAGAAAACAGTGCAAACAATGTATAGTTACAATAGGATGCAATGGGGAAACATAGGGATAGGGGCAACACAAACCATATACTCCAAAAGTGGAATGCGAACCACGAATGGACCCCAAACCTATGTGACCTTGTAGAGGGTCGCTGGGACTATTAGAAAATAGTGAGAGTTAGAAAAATAACCCTCCCCAAGACCCTGAAAAGTGAGTGCAAAGTGCACTAAAGTTCCCTTAAGGACAAAAGAGTCGTGTTAGAGGAATAATGCAGGAAAGACACAAACCAGCAATGCAACAACTGTGGATTTCCAATCTAGGGTACCTGTGGAACAAGGGGACCAAGTCCAAAAGTCACAAGCAAGTCGGAGATGGGCAGATGCCCAGGAAATGCCAGCTGCGGGTGCAAAGAAGCTTCGACTGGACAGAAGAAGCTGAGGTTTCTGCAGGAATGAAAAGGGCTAGAGACTTCCCCTCTGGTGGACGGATCCCTCTTGCCTTGGAGAGTCGTGCAGAAGTGTTTTCCCGCCGGAAGGACGCCAACAAGCCTTGCTACACGCAAATAGTGCGTTTGGCGTTTTTGGACGCTGCTGGGGCCCAGGAGGGACCAGGAGGTCGCAAATTGGACCTGCAGAGAGAAGGGACGTCGAGCAAGACAAACAGCCCTCACTGAAGCAGGTAGCACCCGGAGAAGTGCCAGAAACAGGCACTATAAGGATGCGTGAAACGGTGCTCGCCGAAGTTGCACAAAAGAGTCCCACGTCGCCGGAGACCAACTTAGAAAGTCGTGCAATGCAGGTTAGAGTGCCGTGGACCCAGGCTTGGCTGCACACAAAGGATTTCCGCCGGAAGTGCACAGGGGCCGGAGTAGCTGCAAAGTCGCGGTTCCCAGCAATGCAGCCCAGCGAGGTGAGGCAAGGACTTACCTCCACCAAACTTGGGCTGAAGAGTCACTGGACTGTGGGGGTCACTTGGACAGAGTCGCTGGATTCGAGGGACCTCGCTCGTCGGGCTGAGAGGAGACCCAAGGGACCGGTGATGCAGCTTTTTGGTGCCTGCGGTTGCAGGGGGAAGATTCCGTCGACCCACGGGAGATTTCTTCGGAGCTTCTGGTGCAGAGAGGAGGCAGGCTACCCCCACAGCATGCACAAGCAGGAAAACAGTCGAGAAGGCGGCAGGATCAGCGTTACAGAGTTGCAGTAGTCGTCTTTGCTACTATGTTGCAGGTTTGCAGGCTTCCAGCGCGGTCAGCGGTCGTTTCCTTATCAGAAGGTGAAGAGGGAGATGCAGAGGAACTCGGCTGAGCTCATGAATTCGTTATCTAAAGTTTCCCCAGAGACAGAGACCCTAAATAGCCAGAAAAGAGGGTTTGGCTACCTAGGAGAGAGGAAAGGCTACTAACACCTGAAGGAGCCTATCAGCAGGAGTCTCTGACATCACCTGGTGGCACTGGCCACTCAGAGCAGTCCAGTGTGCCAGCAGCACCTCTGTTTCCAAGATGGCAGAGGTCTGGAGCACACTGGAGGAGCTCTGGACACCTCCCAGGGGAGGTGCAGGTCAGGGGAGTGGTCACTCCCCTTTCCTTTGTCCAGTTTCGCGCCAGAGCAGGGGCTAAGGGGTCCCTGAACCGGTGTAGACTGGCTTATGCAGAATTGGGCACATCTGTGCCCAACAAAGCATTTCCAGAGGCTGGGGGAGGCTACTCCTCCCCTGCCTTCACACCATTTTCCAAAGGGAGAGGGTGTCACACCCTCTCTCAGAGGAAGTTCTTTGTTCTGCCATCCTGGGCCAGGCCTGGCTGGACCCCAGGAGGGCAGATGCCTGTCTGAGGGGTTGGCAGCAGCAGCAGCTGCAGAGAAACCCCAGGAAGGGCAGTCTGGCAGTACCAGGGTCTGTGCTACAGACCACTGGGATCATGGAATTGTACCAACAATGCCAGGATGGCATAGAGGGGGCAATTCCATGATCATAGACATGTTACATGGCCATATTCGGAGTTACCATGGTGAAGCTACATATAGGTAGTGACCTATATGTAGTGCACGCGTGTAATGGTGTCCCCGCACTCACAAAGTTCAGTGAATTGGCTCTGAACAATGTGGGGGCACCTTGGCTAGTGCCAGGGTGCCCTCACACTAAGTAACTTTGCACCTAACCTTTACCAGGTAAAGGTTAGACATATAGGTGACTTATAAGTTACTTAAGTGCAGTGTAAAAATGGCTGTGAAATAACGTGGACGTTATTTCACTCAGGCTGCAGTGGCAGGCCTGTGTAAGAATTGTCAGAGCTCCCTATGGGTGGCAAAAGAAATGCTGCAGCCCATAGGGATCTCCTGGAACCCCAATACCCTGGGTACCTCAGTACCATATACTAGGGAATTATAAGGGTGTTCCAGTAAGCCAATGTAAATTGGTAAAAATGGTCACTAGCCTGTCAGTGACAATTTGAAAGTAATGAGAGAGCATAACCACTGAGGTTCTGGTTAGCAGAGCCTCAGTGAGACAGTTAGGCACCACACAGGGAACATATACATGCACACCTATGAGCACTGGCGCCCTGTGTGACAGGGTCCCAGTGACACATACATATAGGCCACAAACCTATGAGCACTGGGGTCCTGACCAGCAGGATCCCAGTGACACATAACAAACATACTGAAAACATAGTGTTTTCACTATGAGCACTGAGGCCTGGCTATCAGGATCCCAGTGAGACAGTGAAAACAGTGACAAACACCCTGACATACACTCACAAACAGGCCCAAAGTGGGGGTAACAAGGCTAGAAAGAGGCTACCTTCTCACACAACCCCCCCCCAAACGAAGGACAATAAGGCTAACCTTGGCCAGTTGAGACTTTATTGTCTAAGTGGTGATAAGTAGAGAGTAGCTCTGCAATAGACTGGTTACTCCCTTTATCATCCACTATATGGTTACTTCCCTGTGGGGATGTAAACCACCCTGTTTGAAGTTTTTTAGCTAAGCAACAATGTGAAGATGTATTTTCAGAGTTTCTATCAGTAAGTTTTAGTTTAGAGCAGTGGGAATTGTCCACTGAACCTATTTGTAGTGATGGAAATGCCAGACAGGGATGCTGTCTCAGAAAAGCCATAGCTGGGCAAAAACTTTGTCCATCTGGCTGGAAGAGAGAACAGGGATGCTGTTTCTCTTGAGTTGGAGCAGGGCAGGGATGCTGTCCTATGAGCTCCACACTAGGGCAGGGATGCTGTCCTAAGTGTTGTGAGGTAGTGCAGGGTTTCTGCACTAAAGTTTCTCTGGGAGGGTTGGAGGGATGCTCCATGTTAACTAAAATGGTGCTGTTTTTCTCACCAATGTTAGTTATCCCACAGAAAGGTACTTCCACCTCAGGGAGTCCAGCTTTGCCAGCTGATGATTCCCTTGGAACAGGTGCCACCCCAGGAGAGGTTTCTCCCACAACAGGAATAGTATCCTGAATGGTAAGGTGGTTAGGGGATACTGTGATACCCTTTTTACCTGTTGATGGAGAGGGATCCTGAGTTTTCAGGCCTTCTCTCCTTTGCTTTTTCATTTCACTTGAAATGAGAGGGAACAATTCCTCAGGGATGCCCAGCATGGCTGCATGGGCATAAAACTCTACATCAGCCCAACCTGAGGCCTCTAGGTCATTACCTAAGAGACAGTCTACAGGTAAGCTAGGTGATACCACCACCTGCTTAGGGCCAGTAACTCCACCCCAACTAAACTGAATTATAGCTAAGGGAAGAAACTTAGTGGAGTTATGGACATCAATAATCTTATACTGTTGTCCAATGATGTGTTGTTCAGGAGGCACTAGGTATTCAGTCACCAAAGTGAAACTGGCACCTGTGTCCCTGTAGGCCAAGGCCTCAACACCACTTATTGAAACTGTCTGCCTGTACTTATCCATTTTAAGGGGACAAGCAGCCAGTGTGGCAAGGCCAATGCCACTAGGTGTGACAGAAACTGTCTTGGGACTGATGACATCAGTTTGCACTATGGACCCATAAGTGAACCCAACTACACCCTTTGCATGACTGTTGCCAGCAGTCCCACCACTAGTACCACTACTGCTAGGGGCACTAGAGCTTGATGTATTAGTGGTGGTAGGCTCAGGGGGTTTACCTGGACAGGACTTATCCCCTGGCCTATGGCCTCTATTTTTACACACAAAGCACCAAGGCTTTTTAATGTGTGCAGGTTGGGAAGAAGAGGAAGAATTTGTTTTTTCCCCACCCTCTGAAGAGTGTTTAAGATTTGAAGTGGGATCTTTGGTTTTACCCTTATCCCCATGCTTATCTTGAGATTTTTCACCATCTTTCTTCTTATTGCCATCTTTGTCACCCCCTGTATGAACTTTTCTGTTCACCCTTGTTCTGACCCATTTGTCTGCCTTCTTTCCCAATTCTTGGGGAGAGGTCAGATCAGAGTCTACCAGGTACTGGTGCAACAAATCAGACACACAATTATTAAGTATATGCTCTCTCAGGATTGTGTTATACAGGCTTTCATAATCAGTAACTTTACTGCCATGTAACCACCCCTCCAAGGCCTTCACTGAATGGTCAATGAAATCAACCCAGTCTTGTGAAGACTCCTTTTTGGTCTCTCTGAACTTTATCCTGTACTGTTCAGTGGTTAAGCCATAACCATCCAGGAGTGCATTCTTAAGAACTGTAAAATTATTGGCATCATTTTCTTTCACAGTAAGGAGCCTATCCCTACCTTTTCCACTAAATGATAGCCATAGGATAGCAGCCCACTGCCTTTGAGGGACATCCTGTACAACACAGGCCCTCTCAAGTGCAGCAAACCACTTGTTAATGTCATCCCCCTCCTTATAAGGGGGAACTATCTTGTGCAGATTCCTGGAATCATGCTCTTTTGCAGGATGACTATGGGGAATACTGCTGCTGCCACCATGGGTATCTAAACCCAACTTCTGTCTTTCCTTCTCTAATTCAAAAGACTGTCTATCCAAATCCAACTGTTGCTTTTTAAGCTTCAGTCTGGTTTGTTCCACCCTCAACTTATTGAGTTCCCTCTCTAACATTCTGTCATCAGGGTTGGTGGGAGGGACATTTCTAGAAACAGAGCTATGATGGGAATGAACAGAAGGAGACCTGTCCCTTACAGAAGCCAACTTAACAGCTTGGTTTACAGAAACATTACTACCAGTATGGTGAGAATAAATGCTTTTGCTATGATGTGAGACAACACTATTTCTTTGGTGTGGCTCATCATCATTACCATCTATGCTAGATTGTCTAGTAATGGGCAGGCTAGGAAGTTTCTTTCCTGAATCTTTTCCTGGGGGAGTCCCTGAATCAGATTGGGAACTATTAGGTACTTTTTCAACAGATGGGCCACCTCTGGCCTTATCCTGTTCTCTAAGCATGTTAATTAACAGTTCCAAGGCAGGATTCTTCCCTACACTCAAACCTCTCTCTATACAGAGACTCCTTGCTCTTTTCCAGCTAAGGTTGTCATATGCAAGTTTGGACAGATCAACACTTTGGCCTGTGCCAGACATTTTTTAGAGAGAGTTAAAGTGATAGAGAAAGAGACAAAAGTTTTCAGAACTTTTTGGAAAGACAGAAAAAAAAACTTTTTAAACTTTTAAGAACTTTTTGAAAGTTTAGGAGTACTTTTCAGCACTTAGAAAAGAGTGAAAAGAGGAAATGCAAATCTTTTTGGCTATGTGTATATACACTGACCTTGTTTTGTATATTTTTCTCTTATGAAAAGTACAATGACAAGAGTGGTAAGTAGTCTCAAGCACTTATCCCACCACTGCACAACCAATGTAGGAGGCTGGACTGGCTTGTAGTGAGTACCAAGGGGTACTTGCACCTTGCACCAGGCCCAGTTATCCCTTATTAGTGTATAGGGTGTCTAGCAGCTTAGGCTGATAGATAATGGTAGCTTAGCAGAGCAGCTTAGGCTGAACTAGGAGACGTGTGAAGCTACTACAGTACCACTTAGTGTCATATGCACAATATCATAAGAAAACACAATACACAGTTATACTAAAAATAAAGGTACTTTATTTTTATGACAATATGCCAAAGTATCTTAGAGTGTACCCTCAGTGAGAGGATAGGAAATATACACAAGATATATATACACAATAGCAAAAATATGCAGTATAGTCTTAGAAAACAGTGCAAACAATGTATAGTTACAATAGGATGCAATGGGGAAACATAGGGATAGGGGCAACACAAACCATATACTCCAGAAGTGGAATGCGAACCACGAATGGACCCCAAACCTATGTGACCTTGTAGAGGGTCGCTGGGACTATTAGAAAATAGTGAGAGTTAGCAAAATAACCCTCCCCAAGACCCTGAAAAGTGAGTGCAAAGTGCACTAAAGTTCCCCTAAGGACAAAAGAGTTGTGTTAGAGGAATAATGCAGGAAAGACACAAACCAGCAATGCAACAACTGTGGATTTCCAATCTAGGGTACCTGTGGAACAAGGGGACCAAGTCCAAAAGTCACAAGCAAGTCGGAGATGGGCAGATGCCCAGGAAATGCCAGCTGCGGGTGCAAAGAAGCTTCGACTGGACAGAAGAAGCTGAGGTTTCTGCAAGAACGAAAAGGGCTAGAGACTTCCCCTTTGGTAGACAGATCCGTCTCGCCTTGGAGAGTCGTGCAGAAGTGTTTTCCCGCCAGAAGGACGCCAACAAGCCATGTTACACGCAAATCGTGCGTTTGGCGTTTTTGGACGCTGCTGGGGCCCAGGAGGGACCAGGAGGTCGCAAATTGGACCTGCAGAGAGAGGGGACGTCGAGCAAGACAAAGAGCCCTCACTGAAGCAGGTAGCACCCGGAGAAGTGCCAGAAACAGGCACTACGAGGATGCGTGAAACGGTGCTCGCCGAAGTTGCACAAAGGAGTCCCACGTCGCCGGAGACCAACTTAGAAAGTCGTGCAATGCAGGTTAGAGTGCCGTGGACCCAGGCTTGGCTGTGCACGAAGGATTTCCACCGGAAGTGCACAGGGGCCGGAGTAGCTGCAAAGTCGCGGTTCCCAGCAATGCAGCCCAGCGAGGTGAGGCAAGGACTTACCTCCACCAAACTTGGGCTGAAGAGTCACTGGACTGTGGGGGTCACATGGACAGCGTCGCTGGATTCGAGGGACCTCGCTCGTCGTGCTGAGAGGAGACCCAAGGGACCGGTAATGCAGCTTTTTGGTGCCTGCGGTTGCAGGGGGAAGATTCCGTCGACCCACGGGAGATTTCTTCGGAGCTTCTGGTGCAGAGAGGAGGCAGGCTACCCCCACAGCATGCACAAGCAGGAAAACAGTCGAGAAGGCGGCAGGATCAGCGTTACAGAGTTGCAGTAGTCGTCTTTGCTACTATGTTGCAGGTTTGCAGGCTTCCAGCGTGGTCAGCGGTTGTTTCCTTATCAGAAGGTGAAGAGGGAGATGCAGAGGAACTCGGATGAGCTCTTGCATTCGTTATCTAAAGTTTCCCCAGAGACAGAGACCCTAAATAGCCAGAAAAGAGGGTTTGGCTACCTAGGAGAGAGGATAGGCTACTAACACCTGAAGGAGCCTATCAGCAGGAGTCTCTGACGTCACCTGGTGGCACTGGCCACTCAGAGCAGTCCAGTGTGCCAGCAGCACCTCTGTTTCCAAGATGGCAGAGGTCTGGAGCACACTGGAGGAGCTCTGGACACCTCCCAGGGGAGGTGCAGGTCAGGGGAGTGGTCACTCCCCTTTCCTTTGTCCAGTTTCGCGCCAGAGCAGGGGCTAAGGGGTCCCTGAACCGGTGTAGACTGGCTTATGCAGAATTGGGCACATCTGTGCCCAAGAAAGCATTTCCAGAGGCTGGGGGAGGCTACTCCTCCCCTGCCTTCACACCATTTTCCAAAGGGAGAGGGTGTCACACCCTCTCTCAGAGGAAGTTCTTTGTTCTGCCATCCTGGGCCAGGCCTGGCTGGACCCCAGGAGGGCAGATGCCTGTCTGAGGGGTTGGCAGCAGCAGCAGCTGCAGTGAAACCCCAGGAAGGGCAGTTTGGCAGTACCAGGGTCTGTGCTACAGACCACTGGGATCATGGGATTGTGCCAACTATGCCAGGATGGTATAGAGGGGGCAATTCCATGATCATAGACATGTTACATGGCCATATTCGGAGTTACCATTGTGAAGCTACATATAGGTAGTGACCTATATGTAGTGCACGCGTGTAATGGTGTCCCCGCACTCACAAAGTTCAGGGAATTGGCTCTGAACAATGTGGGGGCATCTTGGCTAGTGCCAGGGTGCCCTCACACTAAGTAACTTTGCACCTAACCTTTACAAGGTTAGACATATAGGTGACTTATAAGTTACTTAAGTGCAGTGTAAAATGGCTGTGAAATAACGTGGACGTTATTTCACTCAGGCTGCAGTGGCAGGCCTGTGTAAGAATTGTCAGAGCTCCCTATGGGTGGCAAAAGAAATGCTGCAGCCCATAGGGATCTTCTGGAACCCCAATACCCTGGGTACCTCAGTACCATATACTAGGGAATTATAAGGGTGTTCCCGTAAGCCAATGTAAATTGGTCAAATTGGTCCCTAGCCTGTTAGTGACAATTTAAAAGTAATGAGAGAGCATAACCACTGAGGTTCTGGTTAGCAGAGCCTCGGTGAGACAGTTAGGCACCACACAGGGAACATATACATGCACACCTATGAGCACTGGGGCCCTGTGTGACAGGGTCCCAGTGACACATACATATAGGCCACAAACCTATGAGCACTGGGGTCCTGACCAGCAGGATCCCAGTGACACATAACAACCATACTGAAAACATAGGTGGTCATTCTGACCCTGGCGGTCTTTGACCGCCAGGGCGGAGGACCGCGGGAGCACCGCCGACAGGCCGGCGGTGCTCCAATGGGGATTCCGACCGCGGCGGTAAAGCCGCGGTCGGACCGGCACCACTGGCGGGCTCCCGCCAGTGTACCGCGGCCCCATTGAATCCTCCGCGGCGGCGCAGCTTGCTGCACCGCCGCGGGGATTCCGACCCCCCCTACCGCCATCCAGATCCCGGCGGTCGGACCGCCGAGATCCGGATGGCGGTAGGGGGGGGTCGCGGGGCCCCTGGGGGCCCCTGCAGTGCCCATGCCACTGGCATGGGCATTGCAGGGGCCCCCGTAAGAGGGCCCCTACATGTATTTCACTGTCTGCTGCGCAGACAGTGAAATACGCGACGGGTGCAACTGCACCCGTCGCACAGCTTCCACTCCGCCGGCTCGATTCCGAGCCGGCTTCATCGTGGAAGCCTCTTTCCCGCTGGGCTGGCTGGCGGTCTGAAGGCGACCGCCCGCCAGCCCAGCGGGAAAGTCAGAATTACCGCCGCGGTCTTTCGACCGCGGAACGGTAACCTGACGGCGGGACTTTGGCGGGCGGCCTCCGCCACCCGCCAAGGTCAGAATGAGGGCCATAGTGTTTTCACTATGAGCACTGAGGCCTGGCTATCAGGATCCCAGTGAGACAGTGAAAACAGTGACAAACACCCTGACATACACTCACAAACAGGCCAAAAGTGGGGGTAACAAGGCTAGAAAGAGGCTACCTTCTCACACCTATGAGCACTGGGGTCCTGACCAGCAGGATCCCAGTGACACATAACAACCATACTGAAAACATAGGGCCTGATTCCAACTTTGGAGGACGGTGTTAAACCGTCCCAAAAGTGGCGGATATACCACCTACCGTATTACGAGTCCATTATATCCTATGGAACTCGTAATACGGTAGGTGGTATATACGTCACTTTTGGGACGGTTTAACACCGTCCTCCAAAGTTGTAATCAGGCCCATAGTGTTTTCACTATGAGCACTGAGGCCTGGCTATCAGGATCCCAGTGAGACAGTGAAAACAGTGACAAACACCCTGACATACACTCACAAACAGGCCAAAAGTGGGGGTAACAAGGCTAGAAAGAGGCTACCTTCTCACACCTCCTATGGTAAAAAATTCAGTTTTTGCTTTAGCATCCTCTGACAACTTTTGCCAATACCCTACAATCAAATCAGAGGTGCTTAGAAACTTGGAAGAAGTCAGTGTATCTATTAGCTCATCTGCCCTGGGTATAGGGTGAGCATCAGTTTTTGTTACAGTATTAAGACCTCTATAGTCCACACAAAAGCGCCTTTCTCTCTTTCCTTGTTTGCTATGCGGTTTGAGGACAAGCACCATTGGGCTGGCCCAGGGGCTATCAGACGGCTCAATAACTCCCAGATCCAACATTTTCTGTACCTCTATTTTAATGCAATCTCGGACATGGTCAGGCTGCCTGTAAATTTTACTCTTGACAGGTAAACTGTCTCCAGTATCAATGAATGTTCACACCAGGTAGTTGTACCAGGTATGAGGGAAAAGAGGTTGGAAAACTGTCCTAGGAGATTTTTGCAGTCCTCCCTCTGCTCAGCAGTGAGACAGTCATCAAGCACCACTCCTTCCACTACGCCATCAGCTTCAGTGTTGGAGAAGAGGTCAGGGAGAGGGTCACTCTTTTCCTCCTGCCCCTCATCTGTGGCCATGAGTAGAGTTAAGTCAGCACTGTCATGGTAAAGTTTAAGGCGATTGACATGAAGCACCCTAAGGGAACTTTTGGCAGTGCCCAGGTCCACTAGATAGGTGACCTCACCTTTCTTTTCCACAATGAGATGGGATCCACTCCATTTGTCCTGGAGTGCTCTTGGGGCCACAGACTCCAAAACCCACACCTTCTGTCCTGGTTGGTACTCTGTCAGGACAGCCTTCTGGTCATGCCATTGCTTTTGTAGCTCTTGGCTGGCCTGAAGGTTTTTAGTGGCCTTTTTCAAGTACTCAGTCATTCTAAATCTTAGGCTAAGTACATAGTCCACAATGTCTTGCTCTGGAGGTTTTAAAGGTTGCTCCCAACCCTCCTTCACAAGAGCAAGGGGACCCCTAATGGGGTGACCAAAGAGGACCTCAAAGGGGCTGAAGCCCACTCCTTTTTGGGGTACCTCCCTGTAGGCAAAATGTAGGCATGGCAAGAGGACATCCCATCTCCTTCTGAGTTTCTCAGAGAGTACCATGATCATCCTTTGAGAGTTTTATTAAACCTCTCAATCAATCCATTTGTTTGTGGAGGATTAGGGTTGGTGAATTTGCAGTTAATACCACACTCCTTCCACATTACCTTCAGGTATGCAGGCATGAAGTTACTACCTCTGTCTGATACAACTTTCTTACGGAAACCCACCCTGGAAAAGATTCCCAGGAGGGCTTTTGCCACTGCTGGTGCTGTAGTGGTCCTTCAGGGATAGCTTCTGGATACCTTGTGACATGGTCCACTACCACAAGGATGAATCTATTGCCAGAAGTTGTTGGAGGGTCAAGGGGGTCAACAATGTCAACCCCTACCCTTTCAAAGGGCACCCTAACCACTGGCAGTTGGATTAAGGGGGCCTTTGGGGTGTCACCAGTCTTGCCACTGGCTTGGCAGGTGGCACAGGAGCGACAAAACTTCTGTGTATCGTCTGACATATGGGGTTAGTGAAAATGTGGAACAAGTCTGTCCCATGTATTACTCTGGCCTAAATGCCGAGCCAATGGAATGTCATAAGCTATAGTTAGGAGGAATTCCTTATACTGGAGGGGGATGACCAGTCTCCTGGTGGAACCAGGTTTAGGGTCCCTTGCTTCAGTATAGAGGAGATTATTCTCCCAGTAAACTCTGTGGCTGTCATTGACATCCACATTCTGCTCTTTGACAGCTTCCTGTCTGAGACCCTCAAGTGTGGGACAGGTCTGCTGCGCAACACTCAGTTCCTCCCTGGCAGGCCCCCCTGCACCCAAAAGCTCAGCTGTGTCAGCTTCAAGGTCCTCTGATCCTCAGGTGTAGGTTCTGCACAGGGAGAACACATCCTCATCAAAAGGGGAATCATCTGGAGAGGGAGGTGTAACCGGGCAGTCAACGCCACGGCTTCAACTCGAGCCCCTGAGACATCCGAGGGGTGCCCTGGGGGTACCCATTGGGACGACGAACACCCAGAAGTAATTCTCAACCCGGATATCGGGGTTGAAGGTGCATCGACGCTTGAAGAAACGGGGCCGGAAGAAAGTCGAGAGAGTAAACCGGAGAGGGGAGAAGTCGCGGAGCCAGAGGAGAAAGAGAACGCGGAACCAGAGGACGAAGAAGTGGATCCAGAGATACGGAGGAACATCGACCGAACAACAGAGACGCAGACGGAGACCAACGAGAGACGCGACCGAAGCCGCCACGTCCCTGGAGGGGCGTGGCTAGCACAGGTACGATCGTGTCTCTGTGTCAATTTCATGCCTATGTGGAAACCGGAGCGGGAGTGAGAGGGGTTCGCAGGGGATAGAATGGGAGGAAGGGGTCGAAGGTAAATTGCACGTAAATACATATATCCCACAGGAAAAGAGTGGTGAGAGATAACCACCCACTAATAAATTAAAGAGAATTTGACCGCAGCAGAAGTATACTACGATCACTTGGGGGACTTGTGGTGCACCTTACGGCCCTGACCCGCTCACCCAACACCCCTGCACGGCTTAAACCAACCCCTTTTGACCTCACTTACCCGCATACTAACCATATCATAAAAGCATTCCCCGAAAACCCACACTTACCTGTTTTTCGTTTTCTTTGGGGACCGGCCACCAATATCCTGGAACGGAGAGGTCCAGCTCCACCTAGACGGCTGCCCATCTCTTAGTCTTGACGTCCGGAGGAGACAAGCCTAGAAGAAGAAGACCAAGTATTAACCCCTGAAACAGGGATTAATCACTCATTAAGAAGAAAATAAAGAGCACTTACGCACCGCAAAAGTTGTTGGCCATAATGGTTGCTTGACTTTTCAGAGCACTTTGAAGGGCCTCCTGCTCTGTTTTGGCCTCTTTCTGTTTGCTCTTCCCAAACTAGCTGGAGGTGTCTTTGTCCCTCCGCTAGTTGTTGCATCATGTCCACTACGGTAGGTTTGTCCTCCATCTGGTTATCTCTCACCACTGCTTTCCCCCGGGTTATATGTATATACATGCAATTTAAAGAATCTTCCCCACGACCTCTTCGTCCCGTTCCCTCCCCTGCGAACCTCTCTCACTCGCCGCCCGCCTGGAGGGAACCGCCATATGGCCGCTCCGCGGTCGAAAGACCGCGGAGGCCATTCTGGCTTTCCCGCTGGGCTGGCGGGCGACCGCCAGAAGGCCGCCCGCCAGCCCAGCGGGAAACCCCTCCCCACGAGGAAGCCGGCTCTGAATGGAGCCGGCGGAGTGGGCATGTGCGACGGGTGCAGTTTGCACCCGTCGCGTATTTCAGTGTCTGCTAGGCAGACACTGAAATACACAGTGGGGCCCTCTTACGGGGGCCCCTGCCATGCCCATGCCATTGGCATGGGCACGGCAGGGGCCTCCAGGGGCCCCGCGGCACCCCCTACCGCCATCCTGTTCCTGGCGGGCGAACCGCCAGGAACAGGATGACGGTAGGGGGTGTCAGAATCCCCCATGGCGGCGCAGCTAGCTGCGCCGCCATGGGGGATTCCAAGGGCAGCGGTAAACCGGCGGGAGACCGCCGGTTTACCCTTTCTGGCCGCGGCAGAACCGCCGCGGTCAGAATGCCCTTCGGAGCACCGCCGGTCTGTCGGCGGTGCTCCCGTGGCCGGTGACCCTGGCGGTCATCGGCTGCCAGGGTCAGAATCAGGCCCATTGTCACTAAAATAAAGTACCTTTTTTTTTAGTAACTCTGAGTATTGTGATTCTTATGATATAGTGCTATATGATATAAGTGGTATGGTAGGAGCTTTGCATGTCTCCTAGTTCAGCCTAAGCTGCTCTGCTATAGCTACCTCTACCAGCCTAAGCCGCTAGAACACTACTAATCTACTAATAAGGGATAACTGGACCTGGCTCAAGGTGTATGTACCATCTGGTACCCAATATAAGCCAGTCCGGCCTCCTACACAGTGTGCCAATTGAAATTGGTAAAAGTGGTCACTAGCCCATAGTGACAAATTTAAAGGGAGAGAGAGTAAGCACTGAGGTTCTGATTAGCAGGGCCTCGGTGACACAGTTAGTCACTACACAGTTATACACATCCAGGCCACAAACTATGAACACTGGGGTCCTGGCTAGCAGGATCCCAGTGAGACAGGGAAAAACAAACTGACATACATGTAAAATGGGGGTAACATGCCAGGCAACATGGTACTTTCCTACAGGTGCCTACCAGAGTTCAAATAGAAAGGAGAATAACCAGTGGAGGCATGACTAGCATTGTTTTATGCAAATTCTGCTGTCCAAATTAAATCTGGCCAATCATTATCTTGGTCCAGGAGATATAAGCGTAGGTACTGCTCTATTGCATGGTTAACTCTTTCTGTCTGTCCATCCGTTTCCGGATGATAACTGGTAGAATAACGTGAGTCAATACCAAGTTGTTTCATAAAGGCCCTACAGAATTCGGAAACAAATTGGGGACCTCAATCTGAGATTACAACCACCGGAATGCCATGAGCTCTCACTATGTGATGTGAAAATAACTGTGCTAACTGAGAGGCTCGAGGAACCTTCTTCAGAGGGATGAAATAACTAATTTTAGAAAAGGTGTCTACAAAAACTAGGTTTGTGTCAAAACCTTTACTTGAAGGTAAATCTGCAATCAAATCCATAGTAATGGTGTGCCAGGTACATGGTGCAATGGGAAACGGCTGAAGCTCACCTTCAGGAGCTAATTGTGTTATCTTTTCCCGAATGCGTTAATCGCAGGTTTGAGTGATCATGGTAGGCCACCAGAAATTCCTCTTAATTAACTCAGTAGTCTTAAAAATTCATTTATGGCCAGCTAAAGGATCATCATGACATGCTTGTAGTGCTAGTTCTTGCAGCTCACATGTTGGCAAATATAAAGCATTTTCAACAAAACGAAGATTTTCTAAAACCTTTATTCCTTCTTTTTTCTTGGCCCAATCTGAAATTTCTTGGTCAGACATGAATTCTCTAACCTTCCTTTTTATTTTGGAAAATTGTAAGGTAAAAACAAACTTCTCTGCTGGAATCATTGGAATCTTTTCAGCTTTTCCTGCTCCAGGTATATTATTCATTCTTGATAACGCATCTGCCTTACCATTGACAGAATCAGGTCAATAGGTAAAGGTAAAATTAAAATCTGCAAAGTAAAAGGACCATCTCAATTGCCATGGAGTTAATGTCTTAGCAGACTTTAAAAACTGAAGATTTTTATGAACGGTGAACACAGTGACTACATGTCATGCCCCTAATAAATAATGCCGCCATTCCTGAAAGGCAACTTTCACTGCCAGTAGCTCTTTGTCAGCAATTGGATAATTTCTTTCAGGAGGAGTTAATTTCCTGGATCGAAATGCCACTGGGTGAAGTTGACCTGTTTCCTTGTGCCTCTGAGACAAAAAAACAGCAATCGCTTGGTCGGAGGCATCAGCTTCACAAAAAATGGCTCCTTGGGGTTAGGATGGAGAGGGATTGGGGCTGTCGTAAAGGCTCTTTTGAGGAAGATTGTTCCTGATGATTTGAGGATTAGTATCTGATTGCACAAGTTTGCTAATGCATGCAAATAGGAATGAGTAGTTACTTTGCAGTGCTCTACTTCTGGGGCCATTACACCGAGGTGAGTACATTGGGAGTAACTTTACGTCACAGTTTGTTAAATAGAGAATGCTTTTATTTTGCATCTCTAAGTGTAAAAATCTTGAAAATTGTTTATATTTATATAATTCCATCTACTGACTAGTACGTGTGTGTGTGTGTGTGTGTGTGTATATATATATATATATATATGTGTGTGTTTACACACATACACATGTGTGTATATATTTTCATTACTACGATATTAAGATTGATTTAAATTATTGGACCATTACATTTATTGCTAATCCTAAAAATATGTAACTTCTAAATAGTAATAAAGTAGCAGAACTTTACAAACGTTTTGTGTTTCTTTTTTAAAAACTAATCATTTTAGGTACTCTTAAAAAACCTAATAAAACTGGTATAGTAAAGGAATACACAGTTCCACAACAATTTTAGTTGCAATTATATAAAAAGAATATGATTCCAAGTGAAGCATTGTATCAACTTTATGGTTTAAATCCCGACCTCTACTCTACATCGTTTGAGTAAATCACGTAACTTCCCTGCTCCCAAAAAAAGATTGTAACGCCTGGCTCTCAGATGTACAAATATCTTGCTCTCACGTAACGCGTGTTTAAGTTTTTCGTTCAAGTTTTCGATACATAAAACTGTTGTACTTTCAACACAAATAATAATTTGTGCAGTGTCTTGTCTGCTTCCACAATAGTTAGCCCAAACAAGAAAAATAAAGGCTACTAAAGATGGCGTGCACATCTGCAGGGATGTTGTTAGCTAGGAAGAGGTTGTCTTTGCCAATGCTTGATGGCAGACAGGTTAATTATTGCACTGTACATTTGTTTTCGTCCCTTTTCTGTTCTGTTCGGAAGGAGATATCACTGCATTCATGAGTATTTTTTAGAAGTGACGTGGACTGAGAAACAGACAGCGCTGCCTCTGCCATAACAATAACGCTGGTTAGTGAGCTGAGGCAAGTCCTGTAGGAGGCTGGACTGGTTTGTAGTAAGTACCAAGGGGTACTTACACCTTGCACCAGGCCCAGGTATCCCTTATTAGTGTATAGGGTGTCTAGCAGCTTAGGCTGATAGAAAATGGTAGCTTAGCAGAGCAGCTTAGGCTGAACTAGGAGACGAGTGAAGCTCCTACAGTACCACTAGTGTCATATGCATAATATCATAAGAAAACACAATACACAGATATAATAAAAATAAAGGTACTTTATTTTTATGACAATATGCCAAAAGTATCTCAGTGAGTACCCTCAGTATGAGGATAGCAAATATACACAAGATATATGTACACAATACCAAAAATATGCAGTATAGCAATAGAAAACAGTGCAAACAATGTATAGTTACAATAGGATGCAATGGGGACACATAGGGATAGGGGCAACACAAACCATATACTCCAAAAGTGGAATGCGAACCACGAATGGACCCCAAACCTATGTGACCTTGTAGAGGGTCGCTGAGACTGTAAGAGAACAGTGAGGGTTAGAAAAATAGCCCACCCCAAGACCCTGAAAAGTGAGTGCAAAGTGCACTAAAGTTCCCCAAAGAGCACAGAAGTCGTGATAGGGGAATTCTGCAGGAAAGACCAACACCAGCAATGCAACAATGATGGATTTTTAGACGAGAGTACCTGCGGAACAAGGGTACAAAGTCCAAAAGTCACGATCAAGTCGAGAGTGGGCAGATGCCCAGGAAATGCCAGCTGTGGGTGCAAAGAAGCTGCTACTAGGAAGTAGAAGCTGAGGATTCTGCAATAACGACAAGGGCTAGAGACTTCCCCTTTGGAGGACGGATGTCCCACATCGTGAAGAGTCGTACAGAAGTGTTTTCCCGCCGAAAGACCGCCAACAAGCCTTGCTAGCTGCAATTTGTGCGGTTAGGGTTTTTGGGTGCTGCTGTGGCCCAGGAGGGACCAGGATGTCGCCAATTGCATCAGGGGACAGAGGAGGGTGGCCAGCAAGCCAAAGAGCCCTCTCAAAAGCAGGCAGCACCCAAAGAAGTGCCAGAAAAGGCACTACGAAGTGGAGTGAAACGGTGCTCACCCGAAGTTGCACAAAGGAGTCCCACGTCGCAGGAGGACAACTCAGGAAGTCATGCAATGCAGGTTAGAGTGCCGTGGACCCAGGCATGGCTGTGCACAAAGGATTCCCTCGGAAAGTGCACAGGAGCCGGTGTAGCTGCAAAAGACGCGGTTCACAGCAATGCAGTCTGGCGTGGGGAGGCAAGGACTTACCGCCACCAAACTTGGACTGAAGAGTCACTGGACTGTGGGAGTCTCTTGGACAGAGTTGCTGGATTCAAGGGACCTTGCTCGTCGGGCTGAGAGGAGACCCAGGGGACAGGTGATGCAGTTCTTTGGTGCCTGTGGTTGCAGGGGGACGATTCCGTCGACCCGCTGGAGATTTCTTCGGAGCTTCTAGTGCAGAGAGGAGGCAGAAAACCCTCACAGCATGCACCACCAGGAAAACAGTCGAGAAGGCGGCAGGATCAGCATTACAGAGTTGCAGTAGTCGTCTTCGCTACTTTGTTGCAGTTTTGAAGGGCTTCCAGCGCGGTCAGCAGTCGATTCCTTGGCAGAAGGTGAAGAGAGAGATGCAGAGGAACTCAGATGAGCTCTTGCATTCGTTATCTAAGGAAATCCCCAAAGCAGAGACCCTAAATAGCCAGAAAGGAGGGTTTGGCTACTTAGGAGAGAAGATAGGCTAGCAACACCTGAAGGAGCCTATCAGAAGGAGTCTCTGACGTCACCTGCAGGCCCTGGCCACTCAGAGCAGTCCAGTGTGCCAGCAGCACCTCTGTTTCCAAGATGGCAGAGGTCTGGAGCACACTGGAGGAGCTCTGGGCACCTCCCAGGGGAGGTGCAGGTCAGGGGAGTGGTCACTCCCCTTTCCTTTGTCCAGTTTCGCACCAGAGCAGGGCTGAGGGGTCCCTGAACCGGTGTAGACTGGCTTATGCAGAAATGGGCACCATCTGTGCCCATGAAAGCATTTCCAGAGGCTAGGGGAGGCTACTCCTCCCCTGCCTTATCACCTTTTTCCAAAGGGAGAGGGTGTAACACCCTCTCTCTGAGGAAGTCCTTTGTTCTGCCATCCTGGGCCAAGCCTGGTTGGACCCCAGGAGGGCAGAAGCCTGTCTGAGGGGTTGGCAGCAGCAGCAGCTGCAGTGAAACCCCTGAAAAGGCAGTTTGGCAGTACCCGGGTCTGTGCTACAGACCCGTGGTATCATGGGATTGTGCCAACAATGCCAGGATGGCATAGAGGGGGCAATTCCATGATCATAGACATGTTACATGGCCATATTCGGAGTTACCATTGTGAAGCTACACATAGGTATTGATCTATGTGTAGTGCACGCGTGTAATGGTGCCCCCGCACTCACAAAGTCCGGGGAATTTGCCCTGAACAATGTGGGGGCACCATGGCTAGTGCCAGGGTGCCCACACACTAGGGCCCTCATTCTGACCTTGGCGGGCGGCGGAGGCCGCCCGCCAAAGTCCCGCCGTCAGGTTACCGTTCCGCGGTCGAAAGACCGCGGCGGTAATTCTGACTTTCCCCGCTGGGCTGGCGGGCGGTCGCCTTCAGACCGCCCGCCAGCCCAGCGGGAAAGAGGCTTCCACGATGAAGCCGGCTCGGAATCGAGCCGGCGGAGTGGAAGCTGTGCGACGGGTGCAGTTGCACCCGTCGCGTATTTCACTGTCTGCGCAGCAGACAGTGAAATACATGTAGGGGCCCTCTTACGGGGGCCCCTGCAATGCCCATGCCAGTGGCATGGGCACTGCAGGGGCCCCCAGGGGCCCCGCGACCCCCCCTACCGCCATCCGGATCCCGGCGGTCGGACCGCCGGGATCTGGATGGCGGTAGGGGGGGGTCGGAATCCCCGCGGCGGTGCAGCAAGCTGCGCCGCCGTGGAGGATTCAATGGGGCGGCGGTACACTGGCGGGAGCCCGCCAGTGGTGCCGGTCCGACCGCGGCTTTACCGCCGCGGTCGGAATCCCCATTGGAGCACCGCCGGCCTGTCGGCGGTGCTCCCGCGGTCCTCCGCCCTGGCGGTCTTTGACCGCCAGGGTCAGAATGAGGGCCTAAGTAACTTTGCACCTAACCTTTACCAGGTAAAGGTTAGACATATAGGTGACTTATAAGTTACTTAAGTGCAGTGGTAAATGGCTGTGAAATAACGTGGATGTTATTTAACTCAGGCTGCAGTGGCAGGCCTGTGTAAGAATTGTCAAAGCTCCCTATGGGTGGCAAAAGAAATGCTGCAGCCCATAGGGATCTCCTGGAACCCCAATACCCTGGGTACCTCAGTACCATATACTAGGGACTTATAAGGGTGTTCCAGTATGCCAATGTAAATTGGTGAAATTGGTCACTAGCCTGTTAGTGACAATTTGGAAAGAAATGAGAGAGCATAACCACTGAGGTTCTGGATAGCAGAGCCTCAATGAGACAGTTAGTCATAACACAGGTAACACATACAGGGCACACTTATGAGCACTGGGGCCCTGGCTGGCAGGGTCCCAGTGACACATACAACTAAAACAACATATATACAGTGAAATATGGGGGTAACATGCCAAGGAATCGACTGCTGACCGCGCTGGAAGCCTGCAAAACTGCAACATAGTAGCAAAGACGACTACTGCAACTCTGTAACGCTGATCCTGCCGCCTTCTCGACTGTTTTCCTGCTTGTGCATGCTGTGGGGGTAGCCTGCCTCCTCTCTGCACCAGAAGCTCCGAAGAAATCTCCCGTGGGTCGACGGAATCTTCCCCCTGCAACCGCAGGCACCAAAAAGCTGCATTACCGGTCCGTTGGGTCTCCTCTCAGCATGACGAGCGAGGTCCCTCGAATCCAGCGACACCGTCCAAGTGACCCCCACAGTCCAGTGACTCTTCAGCCCAAGTTTGGTGGAGGTAAGTCCTTGCCTCACCTCGCTGGGCTGCATTGCTGGGAACCGCGACTTTGCAAGCTACTCCGGCCCCTGTGCACTTCCGGCAGAAATCCTTCGTGCACAGCCAAGCCTGGGTCCACGGCACTCTAACCTGCATTGCACGACTTTCTAAGTTGGTCTCCGGCGACGTGTGACTCCTTTGTGCAACTTCGGCGAGCACCGTTTCACGCATCCTCGTAGTGCCTGTTTCTGGCACTTCTCCGGGAGCTACCTGCTTCAGTGAGGGCTCTTTGTCTTGCTCGACGTCCCCTCTCTCTGCAGGTCCAATTTGCGACCTCCTGGTTCCTCCTGGGCCCCAGCAGCGTCCAAAAACGCCAAACGCACGATTTGCGTGTAGCAAGGCTTGTTGGCGTCCATCCGGCGGGAAAACACTTCTGCACGACTCTCCAAGGCGTGCGGGATCCATCCTCCAAAGGGGAAGTCTCTAGCCATTGTCGTTCTTGCAGTATTCACAGTTCTTCAGCCTAGTAAGAGCTTCTTTGCACCAACCGCTGGCATTTCTTGGGCATCTGCCCATCTCCGAGTTGCTTGTGACTTTTGGACTTGCTGTGGGGGTAGTCTGCCTCCTCTCTGCACTAGAAGCTCCGAAGAAATCTCCAGTGGGTCGACGGAATCGTCCCCCTGCAACCGCAGGCACCAAAAAGCTGCATTACCGGTCCCTTGGGTCTCCTCTCAGCACGACGAGCGAGGTCCCTCGAATCCAGCAACTCTGTCCAAGTGACTCCCACAGTCCAGTGACTCTTCAGTCCAAGTTTGGTGGAGGTAAGTCCTTGCCTCACCTCGCTGGACTGCATTGCTGGGAACCGCGACTTTTGCAGCTACTCCGGCCCCTGTGCACTTCCGGCGGAAATCCTTTGTGCACAGCCAAGCCTGCGTCCACGGCACTCTAACCTGCATTGCACGACTTTCTAAGTTGGTCTCCGGCGACGTGGGACTCCTTTGTGCGACTTCGGGTGAGCACCGTTTCACGCATCCTCGTAGTGCCTGTTTCTGGCACTTCTCCGGGTGCTACCTGCTGCTAAGAGGGCTGCTTGTCTTACTCGACGTCCCCTCTACCTCCTGGTCCAATTTGCGACCTCCTGGTCCCTCCTGGTCCACAGCAGCGTCCAAAAACGCTAACCGCACGATTTGCAGCTAGCAAGGCTTGTTGGCGTTCTTTCGGCGGGAAAACACTTCTGCACGACTCTACAAGGCGAGAGGGATCCGTCCTCCAAAGGGGAAGTCTCTAGCCCTTTGCGTTCCTGCAGAAACCGCAGCTTCTTCTGTCCAGTAGAAGCTTCTTTGCACCCGCAGCTGGCATTTCCTGGGCATCTGCCCATCTCCGACTTGCTTGTGACTTTTGGACTTGGTCCCCTTGTTCCACAGGTACCCCAGATTGGAAATCCAGCATTGTTGCATGGTTGGTTTGTGTCTTTCCTGCCTTATTCCCCTATCACGACTTCTTTGTCCTTTGGGGAACTTTAGTGCACTTTGCACTCACTTTTCAGGGTCTTGGGGTGGGCTATTTTTCTAACCCTCACTATTTTCTAATAGTCCCAGCGACCCTCTACAAGGTCACATAGGTTTGGGGTCCATTCGTGGTTCGCATTCCACTTTTGGAGTATATGGTTTGTGTTGCCCCTATCCCTATGTGTCCCCATTGCATCCTATTGTAACTATACAATGTTTGCACTGTTTTCTAAGACTATACTGCATATTTCTGGTATTGTGTATATATATCTTGTGTATATTTCCTATCCTCTCACTGAGGGTACACTCTGAGATACTTTGGCATATTGTCATAAAAATAAAGTACCTTTATTTTTAGTATAACTGTGTATTGTGTTTTCTTATGATATTGTGCATATGACACTAAGTGGTACTGTAGTGGCTTCACACGTCTCCTAGTTCAGCCTAAGCTGCTCTGCTAAGCTACCATTATCTAACAGCCTAAGCTGCTAGACACCCTATACACTAATAAGGGATAACTGGGCCTGGTGCAAGGTGCAAGTACCCCTAGGTACTCACTACAAGCCAGTCCAGCCTCCTACATTGGTTGTGCAGCGGTGGTATAAGTGCTTTGAGACTACTTACCACTCTTGTCATTGTACTTTTCATAAGAGAAAAATATACAAAACAAGTTCAGTGTATATACACATTGCCAAAAAGTTTTGCATTTCCTCTTTTCACTCTTTTCTAAGTGCTGAAAAGTACTTCTAACTTTCTAAAAAGTTCTAAAAAGTTTTAAAAGTTTTTTTCTCTGTCTTTCTAAAAGCTCTGACAAACTTTTTTCTCTTTTTCTATCACTTTAACTCTCTCTAAAAATGTCTGGCACAGGCCAAAATGTTGATCTGTCCAAACTTGCATATGACTACCTTAGCTGGAAAGGAGCAAGGAGTCTCTGTGTAGAGAGAGGTTTGAGTGTAGGGAAGAATCCTTCCTTGGAATTTTTACTTAACATGCTTAGAGAACAAGATAAGGCAAGAAGTGCCCCATCTGTTGAAAAAGTAGCTAATGGTTCCCAATCTGATCCAGGGACTCCCCCAGGAAAAGATTTAGGAAAGAAAATTCCTAGCCTGCCCATTACTAGACAGTCTAGCATAGTTGGTAATGATGTTGAGTCACACAATACAAATAGTGTTGTCTCACATCATAGCAAAAGCATTTATTCTCACCACAGTGGTACTGATGTTTCTGTTAGCCAAGCTATTAGGGTGCCCTCTGTAAGGGACAGGTCTCCTTCTGTCCATTCTCACCATACTTCTGTTTCAAGGCATGTCCCTCCCACCCACCCTGATGACAGATTGTTAGAAAGGGAGCTCAATAGATTGAGAGTGGAACAAACCAGACTGAAGCTCAAGAAGCAACAGCTCGATTTGGATAGACAGACTTTAGAAGTAGAGAAGGAGAGACAGAAACTGGGTTTAGAAACCCATGGTGGCAGCAGCAGTATTCCCCATAGTCATCCTGCAAAAGAGCATGATTCCAGGAATCTGCACAAGATAGTTCCCCTTATAAGGAGGGGGATGACATTAACAAGTGGTTTGCTGCACTTGAGAGGGCCTGTGCTGTACAGGATGTCCCTCAAAGGCAGTGGGCTGCTATCCTATGGCTATCATTTAGTGGAAAAGGTAGGGATAGGCTCCTTACTGTAAAAGAAAATGAAGCTAATGATTACAAAGTTCTTAAGAATGCACTCCTGGATGGTTATGGCTTAACCAATGAACAATACAGGATAAAGTTCAGAGAGACCAAAAAGGAGTCTTCACAAGACTCGGTTGATTTCATTGACCATTCAGTGAAGGCCTTGGAGGGGTGGTTACATGGCAGTAAAGTTACTGATTATGACAGCCTGTATAACTTAATCCTGAGAGAGCATATTCTTAATAATTGTGTGTCTGATTTGTTGCACCAGTACTTGGTGGACTCTGATCTGACCTCTCCCCAAGAATTGGGAAAGAAGGCAGACAAATGGGTCAGAACAAGAGTGAACAGAAAGGTTCATACAGGGGGTGACAAAGATGGCAACAAAAAGAAGGATGGTAAGTCTTCAGACAAGGGTGGGGACAAATCTAAAAATGAGTCTTCATCAGGCCCACAAAAACACTCTGGTGGGGGTGGTGGGTCCAAATCCTCTTTTAATCAGAACAAGGAAAAGAAACCATGGTGCTATTTATGTAAAATAAAAGGCCATTGGACAACAGATCCCAGTTGTCCAAAGAAAGGCACCAATGCTCCTACCACTACAACCCCTACTGCTACACCTAGTGTCCCTACTAATAGCAGTGGTGGTGGGAGCAAACCTACTAATAGCCAATCCAAGGGAGTAGCTGGGCTCACTTTTGGTAATTTAGTTAGGGTTGGCCTTGTTAGGGAGGCCACAGAGGCTGTGTTAGTCTCTGAGGGGGCTATTGATTTAGCCACCTTAGTTGCTTGTCCCCTTAATATGGATAAGTACAAGCAGCTACCCCTAATAAATGGTGTTGAGGTTCAGGCCTACAGGGACACTGGTGCCAGTGTGACTATGGTCATAGAGAAACTGGTCCACCCTGAACAACACCTACTTGGTCACCAGTACCAAGTAACCGATGCTCACAACAACACACTTAGCCACCCCATGGCTGTTGTTAATCTCAACTGGGGGGGGGTTACTGGTCCAAAGAAAGTTGTGGTAGCTTCAGATTTACCTGTAGACTGTCTATTAGGGAATGATTTGGAGACATCAGCTTGGTCAGATGTGGAGTTGGAGGCCCATGCAGCAATGCTGGGCATCCCAGGGCATATTTTTGCTTTGACAAGGGCTCAGGCCAAAAAGCAAAAAGGACAGGGAAGCTTGGATCCTGGAACAATGGACCAAGTGCTCCCTAAAGCTAGGGCTGGTAGAAGCAAACCACTTCCTACTATCCCTCCCTCTACAGTGGATTCAACTTCTGAGGAAGAAGAATTCCCTCCCTGTGCAGAACCTACACCAGAGGAGCTGGAAGCAGACACTGCTGAGCTTTTGGGTGAAGGGGGGCCTGCCAGAGAGGAGCTGAGTGTGGCACAGCAAACCTGTCCCACATTAGAGGGTCTCAGACAGCAAGCTGTCAAACAGGCTAATGGGGATGTCAGTGACTCTCACAGAGTTTACTGGGAGGACAACCTCTTGTACACTGAGCATAGGGATCCTAAACCTGGAGCTGCCAGGACATTAGTGATTCCTCAGGAGTACAGAAAGTTCCTCCTAACACTGGCACATGACATTCCCTTAGCTGGGCATCTAGGTCAAATGAAAACTTGGGACAGGCTTGTTCCCCTGTTTCATTGGCCTAGAATGTCTGAGGACACAAAGGAATTTTGTAAGTCCTGTGAAACCTGTCAAGCCAGTGGCAAGACAGGTGGCACCCCAAAGGCACCCCTTATCCCACTGCCTGTGGTTGGGGTTCCCTTTGAAAGGGTAGGGGTTGACATAGTTGGCCCCCTTGACCCTCCTACTGCTTCAGGCAATAGGTTTATCTTGGTGGTAGTGGACCATGCCACAAGATATCCTGAAGCTATTCCTTTAAGGACCACTACAGCACCTGCAGTGGCAAAGGCCCTCCTGGGAATATTTTCCAGGGTGGGCTTCCCAAAGGAAGTGGTATCAGACAGAGGAAGCAATTTCATGTCTGCATACTTAAAGGCCATGTGGAAGGAGTGTGGTGTAACGTACAAGTTCACAACACCCTATCATCCACAAACAAATGGACTGGTGGAGAGATTTAATAAAACTCTCAAAGGCATGATTATGGGTCTCCCTGAAAAACTCCGCAGGAGATGGGATATCCTTCTACCATGCCTCCTTTTTGCCTACAGGGAGGTACCCCAGAAAGGAGTGGGCTTCAGCCCCTTTGAACTTCTTTTTGGACACCCTGTTAGGGGTCCACTCACACTTGTAAAGGAGGGTTGGGAACAACCTTTAAAAGCTCCTAAGCAGGATATTGTGGATTATGTACTTGGCCTCAGATCAAGGATGGCTGAGTACATGAAAAAGGCCAGTAAAAACCTTCAGGCCAGCCAAGAGCTCCAGAAGCAATGGCATGATCAGAAGGCTTTTTTGGTTCAGTACCAACCAGGGCAGAAAGTGTGGGTCTTGGAGCCTGTGGCCCCAAGAGCACTCCAAGATAAATGGAGTGGACCCCACACAATTGTTGAAAAGAAGGGAGAAGTCACCTATTTAGTTGACTTAGGCACTGGCAGGAGTCCCCTTAGGGTGCTCCATGTCAACCGCCTGAAACCCTACTATGACAGGGCTGATCTCACCCTGCTCATGGCAACTGATGAGGGACAGGAAGAAGACAGTGATCCTCTACCTGATCTCTTCTCTTCCACAGATCAAGATGCTCTTGTGGAAGGTGTAGTTTTGGCTGATTGTCTTACTGCTGAGCAGAAAGATAATTGCATAAATCTCCTAGATCAATTCTCTGAACTCTTCTCTACTGTGCCAGGTACCACTTCTTGGTGTGAGAACACTATAGATACTGGAGACAGTTTACCTGTCAAAAGTAAGATCTATAGGCAGCCTGACCATGTCAGGGACTGCATAAAGCAAGAGGTCCAGAAAATGTTAGAACTAGGAGTAGTTGAGCACTCTGACAGTCCATGGGCTTGTCCTGTGGTACTGGTACCAAAACCCCATTCCAAAGATGGAAAGAAGGAAATGCGGTTTTGTGTAGACTATAGAGGTCTCAACTTGGTAACCAAAACTGATGCTCACCCTATACCCAGGGCAGATGAGCTCATAGATACACTGGCATCTGCCAAGTATCTAAGCACTTTTGATTTGACTGCAGGGTATTGGCAGATCAAATTATCAGAAGATGCTAAACCTAAGACTGCATTTTCTACCATTGGAGGACATTACCAGTTTACTGTAATGCCTTTTGGTTTGAAAAATGCACCTGCCACTTTTCAGAGGTTGGTGAACACAGTCCTGCAAGGGCTGGAAGCTTTCAGTGCAGCATATTTGGACGATATAGCTGTCTTTAGCTCCAGCTGGGATGATCACCTGGTCCACCTGTGGAAAGTTTTGGAGGCCCTGCAAAAGGCAGGCCTCACTATCAAGGCTTCAAAGTGCCAGATAGGGCAGGGTAAGGTGGTTTATCTGGGACACCTTGTTGGTGGGGAACAGATTGCACCACTGTAGGAGGCTGGACTGGCTTGTAGTGAGTACCAAGGGGTACTTGCACCTTGCACCAGGCCCAGTTATCCCTTATTAGTGTATAGGGTGTCTAGCAGCTTAGGCTGATAGATAATGGTAGCTTAGCAGAGCAGTTTAGGCTGAACTAGGAGACGTGTGAAGCTACTACAGTACCACTTAGTGTCATATGCACAATATCATAAGAAAACACAATACACAGTTATACTAAAAATAAAGGTACTTTATTTTTATGACAATATGCCAAAGTATCTTAGAGTGTACCCTCAGTGAGAGGATAGGAAATATACACAAGATATATATACACAATAGCAAAAATATGCAGTATAGTCTTAGAAAACAGTGCAAACAATGTATAGTTACAATAGGATGCAATGGGGAAACATAGGGATAGGGGCAACACAAACCATATACTCCAGAAGTGGAATGCGAACCACGAATGGACCCCAAACCTATGTGACCTTGTAGAGGGTCGCTGGGACTATTAGAAAATAGTGAGAGTTAGAAAAATAACCCTCCCCAAGACCCTGAAAAGTGAGTGCAAAGTGCACCAAAGTTCCCCTAAGGACAAAATAGTCGTGTTAGAGGGAAAATGCAAGGAAAACACAAATCAGCAATGCAACAACGATGGATTCCTGACTGAGGGTACCTGTGGAACAAGGGGACCAAGTCCAAAAGTCACAAGCAACTCGGAGATGGGCAGATGCCCAAGAAATGCCAGCGGTTGGTGCAAAGAAGCTCTTACTAGGCTGAGGAACTGTGAATACTGCAGGAACGACAAGGGCTAGAGACATCCCCTTTGGAGGATGGATCCCCCACGCCTTGGAGAGTCGTGCAGAAGTGTTTTCCCGCCGGACTGACGCCAACAAGCCTTGCTACACGCAAATCGTGCATTTGGCGTTTTTGGACGCTGCTGGGGCCCAGGAGGGACCAGGAGGTCGCAAATTGGACCTGCAGAGAGAGGGGACGTCGAGCAAGGCAAAGAGCCCTCAATGAAGCAGGTAGCAAACGGAGAAGTGCCAGAAACAGGCACTACGAGGATGCGTGAAACGGTGCTCGCCGAAGTTGCACAAAGGAGTCCCACGTCGCCGGAGACCAACTTAGAAAGTCGTGCAATGCAGGTTAGAGTGCCGTGGACCCAGGCTTGGCTGTGCACGAAGGATTTCTGCCGGAAGTGCACAGGGGCCGGAGTAGCTTGCAAAGTCGCGGTTCCCAGCAATGCAGCCCAGCGAGGTGAGGCAAGGACTTACCTCCACCAAACTTGGGCTGAAGAGTCACTGGACTGTGGGGGTCACTTGGACGGTGTCGCTGGATTCGAGGGACCTCGCTCGTCGTGCTGAGAGGAGACCCAAGGGACCGGTAATGCAGCTTTTTGGTGCCTGCGGTTGCAGGGGGAAGATTCCGTCGACCCACGGGAGATTTCTTCGGAGCTTCTGGTGCAGAGAGGAGGCAGGCTACCCCCACAGCATGCACAAGCAGGAAAACAGTCGCGAAGGCGGCAGGATCAGCGTTACAGAGTTGCAGTAGTCGTCTTTGCTACTATGTTGCAGGTTTGCAGGCTTCCAGCGCGGTCAGCGGTCGATTCCTTATCAGAAGGTGAAGAGAGAGATGCAGAGGAACTCGGCTGAGCTCATGCATTCGTTATCTAAAGTTTCCCCAGAGACAGAGACCCTAAATAGCCAGAAAAGAGGGTTTGGCTACCTAGGAGAGAGGAAAGGCTACTAACACCTGAAGGAGCCTATCAGCAGGAGTCTCTGACGTCACCTGGTGGCACTGGCCACTCAGAGCAGTCCAGTGTGCCAGCAGCACCTCTGTTTCCAAGATGGCAGAGGTCTGGAGCACACTGGAGGAGCTCTGGACACCTCCCAGGGGAGGTGCAGGTCAGGGGAGTGGTCACTCCCCTTTCCTTTGTCCAGTTTCGCGCCAGAGCAGGGGCTAAGGGGTCCCTGAACCGGTGTAGACTGGCTTATGCAGAATTGGGCACCTCTGTGCCCAACAAAGCATTTCCAGAGGCTGGGGGAGGCTACTCCTCCCCTGCCTTCACACCATTTTCCAAAGGGAGAGGGTGTCACACCCTCTCTCAGAGGAAGTTCTTTGTTCTGCCATCCTGGGCCAGGCCTGGCTGGACCCCAGGAGGGCAGCTGCCTGTCTGAGGGGTTGGCAGCAGCAGCAGCTGCAGAGAAACCCCAGGAAGGGCAGTCTGGCAGTACCAGGGTCTGTGCTACAGACCACTGGGATCATGGAATTGTACCAACAATGCCAGGATGGCATAGAGGGGGCAATTCCATGATCATAGACATGTTACATGGCCATATTCGGAGTTACCATGGTGAAGCTACATATAGGTAGTGACCTATATGTAGTGCACGCGTGTAATGGTGTCCCCGCACTCACAAAGTTCAGTGAATTGGCTCTGAACAATGTGGGGGCACCTTGGCTAGTGCCAGGGTGCCCTCACACTAAGTAACTTTGCACCTAACCTTTACCAGGTAAAGGTTAGACATATAGGTGACTTATAAGTTACTTAAGTGCAGTGTAAAATGGCTGTGAAATAACGTGGACGTTATTTCACTCAGGCTGCAGTGGCAGGCCTGTGTAAGAATTGTCAGAGCTCCCTATGGGTGGCAAAAGAAATGCTGCAGCCCATAGGGATCTCCTGGAACCCCAATACCCTGGGTACCTCAGTACCATATACTAGGGAATTATAAGGGTGTTCCAGTAAGCCAATGTAAATTGGTAAAAATGGTCACTAGCCTGTTAGTGACAATTTGAAAGTAATGAGAGAGCATAACCACTGAGTTTCTGGTTAGCAGAGCCTCAGTGAGACAGTTAGGCACCACACAGGGAACATATACATGCACACCTATGAGCACTGGGGCCCTGTATGACAGGGTCCCAGTGACACATACATATAGGCCACAAACCTATGAGCACTGGGGTCCTGACCAGCAGGATCCCAGTGACCCATAACAAACATACTGAAAACATAGTGTTTTCACTATGAGCACTGAGGCCTGGCTATCAGGATCCCAGTGAGACACTGAAAACAGTGACAAACACCCTGGCATACACTCACAAACAGGCCAAAAGTGGGGGTAACAAGGCTAGAAAGAGGCTACCTTCTCACACAACCCCCCCCCCAAACGAAGGACAATAAGGCTAACCTTGGCCAGTTGAGACTTTATTGTCTAAGTGGTGATAAGTAGAGAGTAGCTCTGCAATAGACTGGTTACTCCCTTTATCATCCACTATATGGTTACTTCCCTGTGGGGATGTAAACCACCCTGTTTGAAGTTTTTTAGCTAAGCAACAATGTGAAGATGTATTTTCAGAGTTTCTATCAGTAAGTTTTAGTTTAGAGCAGTGGGAATTGTCCACTGAACCTATTTGTAGTGATGGAAATGCCAGACAGGGATGCTGTCTCAGAAAAGCCATAGCTGGGCAAAAACTTTGTCCATCTGGCTGGAAGAGAGAACAGGGATGCTGTTTCTCTTGAGTTGGAGCAGGGCAGGGATGCTGTCCTATGAGCTCCACACTAGGGCAGGGATGCTGTCCTAAGTGTTGTGAGGTAGTGCAGGATTTCTGCACTAAAGTTTCTCTGGGAGGGTTGGAGGGATGCTCCATGTTAACTAAAATGGTGCTGTTTTTCTCACCAATGTTAGTTATCCCACAGAGAGGTACTTCCACCTCAGGGAGTCCAACTTTGGCAGCTGATGATTCCTTTGGAACAGGTGCCACCCCAGGAGAGGTTTCTCCCACCACAGGAATAGTATCCTGAATGGTAGGGTGGTTAGGGGATACTGTGATACCCTTTTTACCTGTTGATGGAGAGGGATCCTGAGTTTTCAGGCCTTCTCTCCTTTGCTTTTTCATTTCACTTGAAATGAGAGGGAACAACTCCTCCGGGATGCCCAGCATGGCTGCATGGGCATAAAACTCTACATCAGCCCAACCTGAGGCCTCTAGGTCATTACCTAAGAGACAGTCTACAGGTAAGCTAGGTGATACCACCACCTGCTTAGGGCCAGTAACTCCACCCCAACTAAACTGAATTATAGCTAAGGGAAGAAACTTAGTGGAGTTATGGACATCAATAATCTTATACTGTTGTCCAATGATGTGTTGTTCAGGAGGCACTAGGTTTTCAGTCACCAAAGTGAAACTGGCACCTGTGTCCCTGTAGGCCAAGGCCTCAACACCATTTATTGAAACTGTCTGCCTGTACTTATCCATTGTAAGGGGACAAGCAGCCAGTGTGGCAAGGCCAATGCCACTAGGTGTGACAGAAACTGTCTTGGGACTGACTACCCCAGTTTCTACTATGGACCCAAAAGTGAACCCAACTACACCCTTTGCTTGACTGTTTCCAGCAGTCCCACCACTAGTACCACTACTGCTAGGGGCACTAGAGCTTGATGTATTAGTGGTGGTAGGCTCAGGGGGTTTACCTGGACAGGACTTATCCCCTGGCCTATGGCCTCTGTTTTTACACACAAAGCACCAAGGCTTTTTAATGTGTGCAGGTTGGGAAGAAGAGGAAGAATTTGTTTTATCCCCACCCTCTGAAGAGTGTTTAAGATTTGAAGTGGGATCTTTGGTTTTACCCTTATCCCCATGCTTATCTTGAGATTTTTCACCATCTTTCTTCTTATTGCCATCTTTGTCACCCCCTGTATGAACTTTTCTGTTCACCCTTGTTCTGACCCATTTGTCTGCCTTCTTTCCCAATTCTTGGGGAGAGGTCAGATCAGAGTCTACCAGGTACTGGTGCAACAAATCAGACACACAATTATTAAGTATATGCTCTCTCAGGATTGTGTTATACAGGCTTTCATAATCAGTAACTTTACTGCCATGTAACCACCCCTCCAAGGCCTTCACTGAATGGTCAATGAAATCAACCCAGTCTTGTGAAGACTCCTTTTTGGTCTCTCTGAACTTTATCCTGTACTGTTCAGTGGTTAAGCCATAACCATCCAGGAGTGCATTCTTAAGAACTTGGAAATTATTAGCATCATTTTCTTTCACAGTAAGGAGCCTATCCCTACCTTTTCCACTAAATGATAGCCATAGGATAGCAGCCCACTGCCTTTGAGGGACATCCTGTACAACACAGGCCCTCTCAAGTGCAGCAAACCACTTGTTAATGTCATCCCCCTCCTTATAAGGGGGAACTATCTTGTGCAGATTCCTGGAATCATGCTCTTTTGCAGGATGACTATGGGGAATACTGCTGCTGCCACCATGGGTATCTAAACCCAACTTCTGTCTTTCCTTCTCTAATTCAAAAGACTGTCTATCCAAATCCAGCTGTTGCTTTTTAAGCTTCAGCCTGGTTTGTTCCACCCTCAACTTATTGAGTTCCCTCTCTAACATTCTGTCATCAGGGTTGGTGGGAGGGACATTTCTAGAAACAGAGCTATGATGGGAATGAACAGAAGGAGACCTGTCCCTTACAGAAGCCAACTTAACAGCTTGGTTTACAGAAACATTACTACCAGTATGGTGAGAATAAATGCTTTTGCTATGATGTGAGACAACACTATTTATTTGGTGTGGCTCATCATCATTACCATCTATGCTAGATTGTCTAGTAATGGGCAGGCTAGGAAGTTTCTTTCCTGAATCTTTTCCTGGGGGAGTCCCTGAATCAGATTGGGAACTATTAGGTACTTTTTCAACAGATGGGGCACCTATGGCCTTATCCTGTTTCTAAGCATGTTAAGTAACAGTTCCAAGGAAGGATTCTTCCCTACACTCAAACCTCTCTCTATACAGAGACTCCTTGCTCTTTTCCAGCTAAGGTTGTCATATGCAAGTTTGGACAGATCAACACTTTGGCCTGTGCCAGACATTTTTAGAGAGAGTTAAAGTGATAGAAAAAGAGAAACAAGTTTTCAGACTTTTTGGAAAGACAGAAAAAAACTTTTTAAACTTTTAAGAACTTTTTGAAAGTTGAGAAGTACTTTTCAGCACTTAGAAAAGAGTGAAAAGAGGAAATGCAAAACTTTTTGGCTATGTGTATATACACTGACCTTGTTTTGTATATTTTTCTCTTATGAAAAGTACAATGACAAGAGTGGTAAGTAGTCTCAAGCACTTATCCCACCACTGCACAACCAATGTAGGAGGCTGGACTGGCTTGTAGTGAGTACCAAGGGGTACTTGCACCTTGCACCAGGCCCAGTTATCCCTTATTAGTGTATAGGGTGTCTAGCAGCTTAGGCTGATAGATAATGGTAGCTTAGCAGAGCAGCTTAGGCTGAACTAGGAGACGTGTGAAGCTACTACAGTACCACTTAGTGTCATATGCACAATATCATAAGAAAACACAATACACAGTTATACTAAAAATAAAGGTACTTTATTTTTATGACAATATGCCAAAGTATCTTAGAGTGTACCCTCAGTGAGAGGATAGGAAATATACACAAGATATATATACACAATAGCAAAAATATGCAGTATAGTCTTAGAAAACAGTGCAAACAATGTATAGTTACAATAGGATGCAATGGGGAAACATAGGGATAGGGGCAACACAAACCATATACTCCAGAAGTGGAATGCGAACCACGAATGGACCCCAAACCTATGTGACCTTGTAGAGGGTCGCTGGGACTATTAGAAAATAGTGAGAGTTAGAAAAATAACCCTCCCCAAGACCCTGAAAAGTGAGTGCAAAGTGCACCAAAGTTCCCCTAAGGACAAAATAGTCGTGTTAGAGGGAAAATGCAAGGAAAACACAAATCAGCAATGCAACAACGATGGATTCCTGACTGAGGGTACCTGTGGAACAAGGGGACCAAGTCCAAAAGTCACAAGCAACTCGGAGATGGGCAGATGCCCAAGAAATGCCAGCGGTTGGTGCAAAGAAGCTCTTACTAGGCTGAAGAACTGTGAATACTGCAAGAACGACAATGGCTAGAGACTTCCCCTTTGGAAGATGGATCCCGCACGCCTTGGAGAGTCGTGCAGAAGTGTTTTCCCGCCGGATGGACGCCAACAAGCCTTGCTACACGCAAATCGTGCGTTTGGCGTTTTTGGACGCTGCTGGGGCCCAGGAGGGACCAGGAGGTCGCAAATTGGACCTGCAGAGAGAGGGGACGTCGAGCAAGACAAAGAGCCCTCACTGAAGCAGGTAGCTCCCGGAGAAGTGCCAGAAACAGGCACTACGAGGATGCGTGAAACGGTGCTCGCCGAAGTTGCACAAAGGAGTCACACGTCGCCGGAGACCAACTTAGAAAGTCGTGCAATGCAGGTTAGAGTGCCGTGGACCCAGGCTTGGCTGTGCACGAAGGATTTCTGCCGGAAGTGCACAGGGGCCGGAGTAGCTTGCAAAGTCGCAGTTCCCAGCAATGCAGCCCAGCGAGGTGAGGCAAGGACTTACCTCCACCAAACTTGGGCTGAAGAGTCACTGGACTGTGGGGGTCACTTGGACGGTGTCGCTGGATTCGAGGGACCTCGCTCGTCGTGCTGAGAGGAGACCCAACGGACCGGTAATGCAGCTTTTTGGTGCCTGCGGTTGCAGGGGGAAGATTCCGTCGACCCACGGGAGATTTCTTCGGAGCTTCTGGTGCAGAGAGGAGGCAGGCTACCCCCACAGCATGCACAAGCAGGAAAACAGTCGAGAAGGCGGCAGGATCAGCGTTACAGAGTTGCAGTAGTCGTCTTTGCTACCATGTTGCAGGGTTGCAGGCTTCCAGCGCGGTCAGTGGTCGATTCCTTATCAGAAGGTGAAGAGAGAGATGCAGAGGAACTCGGCTGAGCTCATGCATTCGTTATCTAAAGTTTCCCCAGAGACAGAGACCCTAAATAGCCAGAAAAGAGGGTTTGGCTACCTAGGAGAGAGGAAAGGCTACTAACACCTGAAGGAGCCTATCAGCAGGAGTCTCTGACGTCACCTGGTGGCACTGGCCACTCAGAGCAGTCCAGTGTGCCAGCAGCACCTCTGTTTCCAAGATGGCAGAGGTCTGGAGCACACTGGAGGAGCTCTGGACACCTCCCAGGGGAGGTGCAGGTCAGGGGAGTGGTCACTCCCCTTTCCTTTGTCCAGTTTTGCGCCAGAGCAGGGGCTAAGGGGTCCCTGAACCGGTGTAGACTGGCTTATGCAGAATTGGGCACCTCTGTGCCCAACAAAGCATTTCCAGAGGCTGGGGGAGGCTACTCCTCCCCTGCCTTCACACCATTTTCCAAAGGGAGAGGGTGTCACACCCTCTCTCAGAGGAAGTTCTTTGTTCTGCCATCCTGGGCCAGGCCTGGCTGGACCCCAGGAGGGCAGCTGCCTGTCTGAGGGGTTGGCAGCAGCAGCAGCTGCAGAGAAACCCCAGGAAGGGCAGTCTGGCAGTACCAGGGTCTGTGCTACAGACCACTGGGATCATGGAATTGTACCAACAATGCCAGGATGGCATAGAGGGGGCAATTCCATGATCATAGACATGTTACATGGCCATATTCGGAGTTACCATGGTGAAGCTACATATAGGTAGTGACCTATATGTAGTGCACGCGTGTAATGGTGTCCCCGCACTCACAAAGTTCAGTGAATTGGCTCTGAACAATGTGGGGGCACCTTGGCTAGTGCCAGGGTGCCCTCACACTAAGTAACTTTGCACCTAACCTTTACCAGGTAAAGGTTAGACATATAGGTGACTTATAAGTTACTTAAGTGCAGTGTAAAATGGCTGTGAAATAACGTGGACGTTATTTCACTCAGGCTGCAGTGGCAGGCCTGTGTAAGAATTGTCAGAGCTCCCCATGGGTGGCAAAAGAAATGCTGCAGCCCATAGGGATCTCCTGGAACCCCAATACCCTGGGTACCTCAGTACCATATACTAGGGAATTATAAGGGTGTTCCAGTAAGCCAATGTAAATTGGTAAAAATGGTCACTAGCCTGTTAGTGACAATTTGAAAGTAATGAGAGAGCATAACCACTGAGTTTCTGGTTAGCAGAGCCTCAGTGACACAGTTAGGCACCACACAGGGAACATATACATGCACACCTATGAGCACTGGGGCCCTGTATGACAGGGTCCCAGTGACACATACATATAGGCCACAAACCTATGAGCACTGGGGTCCTGACCAGCAGGATCCCAGTGACCCATAACAAACATACTGAAAACATAGTGTTTTCAATATGAGCACTGAGGCCTGGCTATCAGGATCCCAGTGAGACAGTGAAAACAGTGACAAACACCCTGGCATACACTCACAAACAGGCCAAAAGTGGGGGTAACAAGGCTAGAAAGAGGCTACCTTCTCACAACCACTTCAGGGGAAAATCCAAACAATTATTGATTGGGTTCCCCCTACAACTCAGACTCAGGTGAGAGCCTTCCTAGGCCTCACTGGGTATTACAGGAGGTTCATTAAGAACTATGGCTCCATTGCAGCCCCTCTTAATGACCTCACATCCAAGAAAATGCCTAAAAAGGTATTATGGACAGCAAACTGTCAGAAAGCTTTTGAGGAGCTGAAGCAGGCCATGTGCTCTGCACCTGTCCTGAAAAGCCCTTGTTACTCTAAAAAATTCTATGTCCAAACTGATGCATCTGAATTAGGAGTAGTGGCAGTCCTATCACAACTTAATTCTGAGGGCCAGGATCAACCTGTTGCTTTTATTAGTAGGAGGTTGACCCCTAGAGAAAAGCGTTGGTCTGCCATTGAGAGGGAGGCCTTTGCTGTGGTCTGGGCTCTGAAGAAGTTGAGGCCATACCTGTTTGGCACTCACTTCATTGTTCAGACAGACCACAAACCTCTACATTGGCTAAAACAAATGAAAGGTGAAAATCCTAAATTGTTGAGGTGGTCCATATCCCTACAGGGAATGGACTATACAGTGGAACATAGACCTGGGAGTAGCCACTCCAATGCAGATGGACTCTCCAGATATTTCCACTTAGACAATGAAGACTCATCAGGTAATGGCTAGTCTTATTGTCCTTCGTTTGGGGGGGGGTTGTGTAGGAAAGTACCATCTTGCCTGGCATGTTACCCCCATTTTTCACTGTATATATGTTGTTTTAGTTGTATCTGTCACTGGGACCCTGGTAACCCAGGGCCCCAGTGCTCATAAGTGTGCCTGAATGTGTTACCTGTGTAGTGACTAACTGTCTCACTGAGGCTCTGCTAATCAGAACCTCAGTGGTTATGCTCTCTCATTTCTTTCCAAATTGTCACTAACAGGCTAGTGACCATTTTTACCAATTTACATTGGCTTACTGGAACACCCTTATAATTCCCTAGTATATGGTACTGAGGTACCCAGGGTATTGGGGTTCCAGGAGATCCCTATGGGCTGCAGCATTTCTTTTGCCACCCATAGGGAGCTCTGACAATTCTTACACAGGCCTGCCACTGCAGCCTGAGTGAAATAACGTCCACGTTATTTCACAGCCATTTTACACTGCACTTAAGTAACTTATAAGTCACCTCTATGTCTAACATTTACCTGGTAAAGGTTAGGTGCAAAGTTACTTAGTGTGAGGGCATCCTGGCACTAGCCAAGGTGCCCCCACATTGTTCAGAGCCAATTCCCTGAACTTTGTGAGTGCGGGGACACCATTACACGCGTGCACTACATATAGGTCACTACCTATATGTAGCTTCACAATGGTAACTCCGAATATGGCCATGTAACATGTCTATGATCATGGAATTGCCCCCTCTATGCCATCCTGGCATAGTTGGCACGATCCCATGATCCCAGTGGTCTGTAGCACAGACCCTGGTACTGCCAAACTGCCCTTCCTGGGGTTTCACTGCAGCTGCTGCTGCTGCCAACCCCTCAGACAGGCATCTGCCCTCCTGGGGTCCAGCCAGGCCTGGCCCAGGATGGCAGAACAAAGAACTTCCTCTGAGAGAGGGTGTTACACCGTCTCCCTTTGGAAAATGGTGTGAAGGCAGGGGAGGAGTAGCCTCCCGCAGCCTCTGGAAATGCTTTGTTGGGCACAGATGTGCCCAATTCTGCATAAGCCAGTCTACACCGGTTCAGGGGACCCCTTAGCCCTGCTCTGGCGCGAAACTGGACAAAGGAAAGGGGAGTGACCACTCCCCTGACCTGCACCTCCCCTGGGAGGTGTCCAGAGCTCCTCCAGTGTGCTCCAGACCTCTGCCATCTTGGAAACAGAGGTACTGCTGGCACACTGGACTGCTCTGAGTGGCCAGTGCCACCAGGTGACGTCAGAGACTCCTTGTGATAGGCTCCTTCAGGTGTTGCTAGCCTATCCTCTCTCCTAGGTAGCCAAACCCTCTTTTCTGGCTATTTAGGGTCTCTCTCTCTGGGGAAACTTCAGATAACGAATGCAAGAGCTCATCCGAGTTCCTCTGCATCTCTCTCTTCACCTTCTGATAAGGAATCGACTGCTGACCGCGCTGGAAGCCTGCAAACCTGCAACATAGTAGCAAAGACGACTACTGCAACTCTGTAACGCTGATCCTGCCGCCTTCTCGACTGTTTTCCTGCTTGTGCATGCTGTGGGGGTAGTCTGCCTCCTCTCTGCACCAGAAGCTCCGAAGAAATCTCCTGTGGGTCGACGGAATCTTCCCCCTGCAACCGCAGGCACCAAAAAGCTGCATTACCGGTCCCTTGGGTCTCCTCTCAGCACGACGAGCGAGGTCCCTCGAATCCAGCAACTCTGTCCAAGTGACCCCCACAGTCCAGTGACTCTTCAGTCCAAGTTTGGTGGAGGTAAGTCCTTGCCTCACCTCGCTGGGCTGCATTGCTGGGAACCGCGACTTTGCAGCTACTCCGACCCCTGTGCACTTCCGGCGGAAATCCTTTGTGAACAGCCAAGCCTGGGTCCACGGCACTATAACCTGCATTGCACGACTTTCTAAGTTGGTCTCCGGCGACGTGGGACTCCTTTGTGCAACTTCGGCAAGCACCATTTCACGCATCCTCGTAGTGCCTGTTTCTGGCACTTCTCTGGGTGCTACCTGCTTCAGAGAGGGCTCTTTGTCTTGCTCGACGTCCCCTCTCTCTGCTGGTCCAATTTGCGACCTCCTGGTCCCTCCTGGGCCTCAGCAGCGTCCAAAAACGCTAACCGCACGATTTGCAGCTAGCAAGGCTTGTTGGCGTTCTTTTGGCGGGAAAACACTTCTGTACGACTCTCCACGGCGAGAGGGATCCGTCCACCAAAGGGTGAAGTCTCTAGCCATTTTCGTTCCTGCAGAAACCTCAGCTTCTTCTCTCCAGTAGAAGCTTCTTTGCACCCGCAGCTGGCATTTCCTGGGCATCTGCCCATCTCCGACTTGCTTGTGACTTTTGGACTTGGTCCCCTTGTTCCACATGTACCCTAGATTGGAAATCCACAGTTGTTGCATTGCTGGTTTGTGTCTTTCCTGCATTATTCCTCTAACACGACTTCTTTGTCCTTAGGGGAACTTTAGTGCACTTTGCACTCACTTTTCAGGGTCTTGGGGAGGGTTATTTTTCTAACTCTCACTATTTTCTAATAGTCCCAGTGACCCTCTACAAGGTCACATAGGTTTGGGGTCCATTCGTGGTTCGCATTCCACTTTTGGAGTATATGGTTTGTGTTGCCCCTATCCCTATGTTTCCCCATTGCATCCTATTGTAACTATACATTGTTTGCACTGTTTTCTAAGACTATACTGCATATTTTTGCTATTGTGTATACATATCTTGTGTATATTTCCTATCCTCTCACTGAGGGTACACTCTAGGATACTTTGGCATATTGTCATAAAAATAAAGTACCTTTATTTTTAGTATAACTGTGTATTGTGTTTTCTTATGATATTGTGCATATGACACTTAGTGGTACTGTAGTAGCTTCACACGTCTCCTAGTTCAGCCTAAGCTGCTCTGCTAAGCTACCATTATCTATCAGCCTAAGCTGCTAGACACCCTATACACTAATAAGGGATAACTGGGCCTGGTGCAAGGTGCAAGTACCCCTTGGTACTCACTACAAGCCAGTCCAGCCTCCTACAGTGGGACAGACTGGTTCCCTTGTTTCATTGGCCTAGGATGTCTGAGGACACAAAAGATTTTTGTAAGTCCTGTGAAACCTGTCAAGCCAGTGGCAAAACAGGTGGCACTCCAAAGGCACCCCTTATTCCACTGCCTGTGGTTGGGGTTCCCTGGGAAAGGGAAGGGGTTGACATAGTTGGCCCCCTTGACCCTCCTACTGCTTCAGGCAATAGGTTTATCTTGGTGGTAGTGGACCATGCCACAAGATATCCTGAAGCAATTCCTTTAAGGACCACTACAGCACCTGCCGTGGCAAAGGCCCTCCTGGGAATATTTTCTAGGGTGGGCTTCCCAAAGGAAGTAGTATCAGACAGAGGAAGCAATTTCATGTCTGCATACTTAAAGGCTATGTGGAAGGAGTGTGGTGTGACTTACAAGTTCACTACACCCTATCATCCACAAACAAATGGACTGGTGGAGAGATTTAATAAAACTCTCAAAGGCATGATTATGGGTCTCCCTGAAAAACTCCGCAGGAGATGGGATATCCTGTTACCATGCCTCCTTTTTGCCTACAGGGAGGTACCCCAGAAAGGAGTGGGCTTCAGCCCCTTTGAACTTCTTTTTGGACACCCTGTTAGGGGTCCACTCACACTTGTAAAGGAGGGTTGGGAACAACCTTTAAAAGCTCCTAAACAAGATATTGTGGATTATGTACTTGGCCTCAGATCAAGGATGGCTGAGTATATGAAAAAGGCCAGTAAAAACCTTCAGGCCAGCCAAGAGCTCCAGAAGCAATGGCATGATCAGAAGGCTGTTTTGGTTCAGTACAAACCAGGGCAGAAAGTGTGGGTCTTGGAGCCTGTGGCCCCAAGAGCACTCCAAGATAAATGGAGTGGACCCCACACAATTGTTGAAAAGAAGGGTGAAGTCACCTACTTAGTTGACTTAGGCACTGCCAGGAGTCCCCTTAGGGTGCTCCATGTCAATTGCCTGAAACCCTACTATGACAGGGCTGATCTCACCCTGCTCATGGCAACTGATGAGGGACAGGAAGAAGACAGTGATCCTCTACCTGATCTCTTCTCTTCCACAGAACAAGATGCTCTTGTGGAAGGTGTAGTTTTGGCTGATTGTCTTACTGCTGAGCAGAAAGACCATTGCATAAACCTCCTAGATCAATTCTCTGAACTCTTCTCTACTGTGCCAGGTACCACTTCTTGGTGTGAGCACACTATAGATACTGGAGACAGTTTACCTGTCAAAAGTAAGATCTATAGGCAGCCTGACCATGTCAGGGACTGCATAAAGCAAGAGGTACAGAAAATGTTAGAGCTGGGAGTGGTTGAGCACTCTGAAAGTCCATGGGCTTCTCCTGTGGTACTTGTACCAAAACCCCATTCCAAAGATGGAAAGAAGGAAATGCGGTTTTGTGTAGACTATAGAGGTCTCAACCTTGTAACCAAAACTGATGCTCACCCTATACCCAGGGCAGATGAGCTCATAGATACACTGGCATCTGCCAAGTATCTAAGCACTTTTGATTTGACTGCAGGGTATTGGCAGATCAAATTATCAGAAGATGCTTGTAGGAGGCTGGACTGGCTTGTAGTGAGTACCAATGGGTACTTGCACCTTGCACCAGGCACAGTTATCCCTTATTAGTGTATAGGGTGTCTAGCAGCTTAGGCTGATAGATAATGGTAGCTTAGCAGAGCAGCTTAGGCTCGAACTAGGAGACGTGTGAAGCTACTACAGTACCTCTTAGTGTCATATGCACAATATCATAAGAAAACACAATACACAGTTATACTAAAAATAAAGGTACTTTATTTTTATGACAATATGCCAAAGTATCTTAGAGTGTACCCTCAGTGAGAGGATAGGAAATATACACAAGATATATATACACAATAGCAAAAAATATGCAGTATAGTCTTAGAAAACAGTGCAAACAATGTATAGTTACAATAGGATGCAATGGGGAAACATAGGGATAGGGGCAACACAAACCATATACTCCAGAAGTGGAATGCGAACCACGAATGGACCCCAAACCTATGTGACCTTGTAGAGGGTCGCTGGGACTATTAGAAAATAGTGAGAGTTAGAAAAATAACCCTCCCCAAGACCCTGAAAAGTGAGTGCAAAGTGCACCAAAGTTCCCCTAAGGACAAAATAGTCGTGTTAGAGGGAAAATGCAAGGAAAACACAAATCAGCAATGCAACAACGATGGATTCCTGACTGAGGGTACCTGTGGAACAAGGGGACCGAGTCCAAAAGTCACAAGAAACTCGGAGATGGGCAGATGCCCAAGAAATGCCAGCGGTTGGTGCAAAGAAGCTCTTACTAGGCTGAAGAACTGTGAATACTGCAGGAACGACAAGGGCTAGAGACTTCCCCTTTGGAGGATGGATCCCCCACGCCTTGGAGAGTCATGCAGATGTGTTTTCCCGCCGGATGGACGCCAACAAGCCTTGCTACACGCAAATCGTGCGTTTGGCGTTTTTGGACGCTGCTGGGGCCCAGGAGGGACCAGGAGGTCGCAAATTGGACCTGCAGAGAGAGGGGACGTCAAGCAAGACAAAGAGCTCTCACTGAAGCAGGTAGCACCCGGAGAAGTGCCAGAAACAGGCACTACGAGGATGCGTGAAACGGTGCTCGCCGAAGTTGCACAAAGGAGTCCCACGTCGCCGGAGACCAACTTAGAAAGTCGTGCAATGCAGGTTAGAGTGCCGTGGACCCAGGCTTGGCAGTGCACGAAGGATTTCCGCCGGAAGTGCACAGGGGCCGGAGTAGCTTGCAAAGTCGCGGTTCCCAGCAATGCAGCCCAGCGAGGTGAGGCAAGGACTTACCTCCACCAAACTTGGGCTGAAGGGTCACTGGACTGTGGGGGTCACTTGGACAGAGTTGCTGGATTCGAGGGACCTCGCTCGTCGTGCTGAGAGGAGACCCAAGGGACCAGTAATGCAGCTTTTTGGTGCCTGCGGTTGCAGGGGGAAGATTCCGTCGACCCACGGGAGATTTCTTCGGAGCTTCTGGTGCAGAGAGGAGGCAGGCTACCCCCACAGCATGCACAAGCAGGAAAACAGTCGAGAAGGCGGCAGGATCAGCGTTACAGAGTTGCAGTAGTCGTCTTTGCTACTATGTTGCAGGTTTGCAGGCTTCCAGCGCGGTCAGCAGTCGTTTCCTTATCAGAAGGTGAAGAGAGAGATGCAGAGGAACTCGGATGAGCTCTTGCATTCGTTATCTAAAGTTTCCCCAGAGACAGAGACCCTAAATAGCCAGAAAAGAGGGTTTGGCTACCTAGGAGAGAGGAAAGGCTACTAACACCTGAAGGAGCCTATCAGCAGGAGTCTCTGACATCACCTGGTGGCACTGGCCACTCAGAGCAGTCCAGTGTGCCAGCAGCACCTCTGTTTCCAAGATGGCAGAGGTCTGGAGCACACTGGAGGAGCTCTGGACACCTCCCAGGGGAGGTGCAGGTCAGGGGAGTGGTCACTCCCCTTTCCTTTGTCCAGTTTCGCGCCAGAGCAGGGGCTAAGGGGTCCCTGAACCGGTGTAGACTGGCTTATGCAGAATTGGGCACATCTGTGCCCAACAAAGCATTTCCAGAGGCTGGGGGAGGCTACTCCTCCCCTGCCTTCACACCATTTTCCAAAGGGAGAGGGTGTCACACCCTCTCTCAGAGGAAGTTCTTTGTTCTGCCATCCTGGGCCAGGCCTGGCTGGACCCCAGGAGGGCAGCTGCCTGTCTGAGGGGTTGGCAGCAGCAGCAGCTGCAGTGAAACCCCAGGAAGGGCAGTCTGGCAGTACCAGGGTCTGTGCTACAGACCACTGGGATCATGGAATTGTACCAACAATGCCAGGATGGCATAGAGGGGGCAATTCCATGATCATAGACATGTTACATGGCCATATTCGGAGTTGCCATGGTGAAGCTACATATAGGTAGTGACCTATATGTAGTGCACGCGTGTAATGGTGTCCCCGCACTCACAAAGTCTGGGGAACTACTTACCACTCTTGTCATTGTACTTTTCATAAGAGAAAAATATACAAAACAAGTTTAGTGTATATACACATTGCCAAAAAGTTTTGCATTTCCTCTTTTCACTCTTTTCTAAGTGCTGAAAAGTACTTCTAACTTTCTAAAAAGTTATAAAAAGTTTTAAAAGTTTTTTTCTCTTTCTTTCTAAAAGGTCTGACAAACTTTTTTCTCTTTTTCTATCACTTTAACTCTCTCTAAAAATGTCTGGCACAGGCCAAAATGTTGATCTGTCCAAACTTGCATATGACCACCTTAGCTGGAAAGGAGCAAGGAGTCTCTGTGTAGAGAGAGGTTTGAGTGTAGGGAAGAATCCTTCCTTGGAATTGTTACTTAACATGCTTAGAGAACAAGATAAGGCAAGAAGTGCCCCATCTGTTGAAAAAGTAGCTAATGGTTCCCAATCTGATCCAGGGACTCCCCCAGGAAAAGATTCAGGAAAGAAAATTCCTAGCCTGCCCATTACTAGACAGTCTAGCACAGTTGGTAATGATGTTGGGTCACACCATACAAATAGTGTTGTCTCACATCATAGCAAAAGCATTTATTCTCACCACAGTGGTACTGATGTTTCTGTTAGCCAAGCTATTAGGGTGCCCTCTGTAAGGGACAGGTCTCCTTCTGTCCATTCTCACCATACTTCTGTTTCAAGGCATGTCCCACCCACCCACCCTGATGACAGATTGTTAGAAAGGGAGCTCAATAGATTGAGAGTGGAACAAACCAGACTGAAGCTCAAGAAGCAACAGCTGGATTTGGATAGACAGACTTTAGAAGTAGAGAAGGAGAGACAGAAACTGGGTTTAGAAACCCATGGTGGCAGCAGCAGTATTCCCCATAGTCATCCTGCAAAAGAGCATGATTCCAGGAATCTGCACAAGATAGTTCCCCCTTATAAGGAGGGGGATGACATTAACAAGTGGTTTGCTGCACTTGAGAGGGCCTGTGCTGTACAGGATGTCCCTCAAAGGCAGTGGGCTGCTATCCTATGGCTATCATTTAGTGGAAAAGGTAGGGATAGGCTCCTTACTGTAAAAGAAAATGAAGCTAATGATTACAAAGTTCTTAAGAATGCACTCCTGGATGGTTATGGCTTAACCACTGAACAATACAGGATAAAGATCAGAGAGACCAAAAAGGAGTCTTCACAAGACTGGGTTGATTTCATTGACCATTCAGTGAAGGCCTTGGAGGGGTGGTTACATGGCAGTAAAGTTACTGATTATGACAGCCTGTATAACTTGATCCTGAGACCTTAATAATTGTGTGTCTGATTTGTTGCACCAGTACTTAGTGGACTCTGATCTGACCTCTCCCCAAGAATTGGGAAAGAAGCAGACAAATGGGTCAGAACAAGGGTGAACAGAAAAGTTCATACAGGGGTGACAAAGATGGCAACAAGAAGAAGGATGGTAAGTCTTCTGACAAGGGTGGGGACAAATCTAAAAATGAGTCTTCATCAGGCCCACAAAAACACTCTGGTGGGGGTGGTGGGCCCAAATCCTCTTCTAATCAAAACAAGGAAAAGAAACCATGGTGCTATTTATGTAAAATAAAAGGCCATTGGACAACAGATCCCAGTTGTCCAAAGAAAGGCACCAAGCCTCCTACCACTACAACCCCTACTGCTACACCTAGTGTCCCTACTAATAGCAGTGGTGGTGGGAGCAAACCTACTAATAGCCAATCCAAGGGAGTAGCTGGGCTTACTATTGGTAACTTAGTTGGGGTTGGTCTTGTTAGGGAGACCACAGAGGCTGTGTTAGTCTCTGAGGGGGCTATTGATTTAGCCACCTTAGTTGCTTGTCCCCTTAATATGGATAAGTACAAGCAGCTACCCCTAATAAATGGTGTTGAGGTTCAGGCCTACAGGGACACTGGAGCCAGTGTGACTATGGTCATAGAGAAACTGGTCCACCCTGAACAACACCTACTTGGTCACCAGTACCAAGTAACCGATGCTCACAACAACACACTTAGCCACCCCATGGCTGTTGTAAATCTCAACTGGGGGGGGGGGGTTACTGGCCCAAAGAAAGTTGTGGTAGCTTCAGATTTACCTGTAGACTGTCTATTAGGGAATGATTTGGAGACATCAGCTTGGTCAGATGTGGAGTTGGAGGCCCATGCAGCAATGCTGGGCATCCCAGGGCATATTTTTGCTTTGACAAGGGCTCAGGCCAAAAAGCAAAAAGGACAGGGAAGCTTGGATCCTGGAACAATGGACCAAGTGCTCCCTAAAGCTAGGGCTAGTAGAAGCAAACCACTTCCTACTATCCCTCCCTCTACAGTGGATTCTACTTCTGAGGAAGAATAATTCCCTCCCTGTGCAGAACCTACACCAGAGGAGCTTCAAGCAGACACTGCTGAGCTTTTGGGTGAAGGGGGGCCTGCCAGGGAGGAGCTGAGTGTGGCACAGCAAACCTGTCCCACATTAGAGGGTCTAAGACAGCAAGCTGTCAAACAGGCTAATGGGGATGTGTAGGAAAGTACCATCTTGCCTGGCATGTTACCCCCATTTTTCACTGTATATATGTTGTTTTAGTTGTATGTGTCACAGGGACCCTGGTAACCCAGGGCCCCAGTGCTCATAAGTGTGCCTGAATGTGTTACCTGTGTAGTGACTAACTGTCTCACTGAGGCTCTGCTAATCAGAACCTCAGTGGTTATGCTCTCTCATTTCTTTCCAAATTGTCACTGACAGGCTAGTGACCATTTTTACCAATTTACATTGGCTTACTGGAACACCCTTATAATTCCCTAGTATATGGTACTGAGGTACCCAGGGTATTGGGGTTCCAGGAGATCCCTATGGGCTGCAGCATTTCTTTTGCCACCCATAGGGAGCTCTGACAATTCTTACAAAGGCCTGCCACTGCAGCCTGAGTGAAATAACGTCCACGTTATTTCACAGCCATTTTACACTGCATTTAAGTAACTTATAAGTCACCTATATGTCTAACCTTTACCTGGTAAAGGTTAGGTGCAAAGTTACTTAGTGTGAGGGCACCCTGGCACTAGCCAAGGTGCCCCCACATTGTTCAGAGCCAATTCACTGAACTTTGTGAGTGCGGGGACACCATTACACGCGTGCACTACATATAGGTCACTACCTATATGTGGCTTCACCATGGTAACTCCGAATATGGCCATGTAACATGTCTATGATCATGGAATTGCCCCCTCTATGCCATCCTGGCATTGTTGGTACAATTCCATGATCCCAGTGGTCTGTAGCACAGACCCTGGTACTGCCAGACTGCCCTTCCTGGGGTTTCTCTGCAGCTGCTGCTGCTGCCAACCCCTCAGACAGGCAGCTGCCCTCCTGGGGTCCAGCCAGGCCTGGCCCAGGATGGCAGAACAAAGAACTTCCTCTGAGAGAGGGTGTGACACCCTCTCCCTTTGGAAAATGGTGTGAAGGCAGGGGAGGAGTAGCCTCCCCCAGCCTCTGGAAATGCTTTGTTGGGCACAGATGTGCCCAATTCTGCATAAGCCAGTCTACACCGGTTCAGGGACCCCTTAGCCCCTGCTCTGGCGCGAAACTGGACAAAGGAAGGGGGAGTGACCACTCCCCTGACCTGCACCTCCCCTGGGAGGTGTCCAGAGCTCCTCCAGTGTGCTCCAGACCTCTGCCATCTTGGAAACAGAGGTGCTGCTGGCACACTGGACTGCTCTGAGTGGCCGGTGCCACCAGGCGACGTCAGAGACTCCTTGTGATAGGCTCCTTCAGGTGTTAGTAGCCTTTCCTCTCTCCTAGGTAGCCAAACCCTCTTTTCTGGCTATTTAGGGTCTCTTGTCTCTGGGGAAACTTTAGATAACGAATGCATGAGCTCAGCCGAGTTCCTCTGCATCTCCCTCTTCACCTTCTGATAAGGAATCGACCGCTGACCGCGCTGGAAGCCTGCAAACCTGCAACATAGTAGCAAAGACGACTACTGCAACTCTGTAACGCTGATCCTGCCGCCTTCTCGACTGTTTTCCTGCTTGTGCATGCTGTGGGGGTAGTCTGCCTCCTCTCTGCACCAGAAGCTCCGAAGAAATCTCCCGTGGGTCGACGGAGTCTTCCCCCTGCAACCGCAGGCACCAAAAAGCTGCATTACCGGTCCCTTGGGTCTCCTCTCAGCACAACGAGCGAGGTCCCTCAAATCCAGCGACACCGTCCAAGTGACCCTACAGTCCAGTGACTCTTCAGCCCAAGTTTGGTGGAGGTAAGTCCTTGCCTCACCTCGCTGGGCTGCATTGCTGGGAACCGCGACTTTGCAAGCTACTCCGGCCCCTGTGCACTTCCGGCGGAAATCCTTCGTGCACTGCCAAGCCTGGGTCCACGGCACTCTAACCTGCATTGCACGACTTTCTAAGTTGGTCTCCGGCGATGTGGGACTCCTTTGTGCAACTTCGGCGAGCACCATTTCACGCATCCTCGTAGTGCCTGTTTCTGGCACTTCTCCGGGTGCTACCTGCTTCAGTGAGGGCTCTTTGTCTTGCTCGACGTCCCCTCTCTCTGCAGGTCCAATTTGCGACCTCCTGGTCCCTCCTGGGCCCCAGCAGCGTCCAAAAACGCCAAACGCACGATTTGCGTGTAGCAAGGCTTGTTGGCGTCCATCCGGCGGGATAACACTTCTGCACAACTCTCCAAGGCGTGGGGGATCCATCCTCCAAAGGGGAAGTCTCTAGCCCTTGTCGTTCCTGCAGTATTCACAGTTCTTCAGCCTAGTAAGAGCTTCTTTGCACCAACCGCTGGCATTTCTTGGGCATCTGCCCATCTCCGAGCTGCTTGTGACTTTTGGACTTGGTCCCCTTGTTCCACAGGTACCCTCAGACAGGAATCCATCGTTGTTGCATTGCTGATTTGTGTTTTCCTTGCATTCTCCCTCTAACACGACTATTTTGTCCTTAGGGGAACTTTAGTGCACTTTGCACTCACTTTTCAGGGTCTTGGGGAGGGTTATTTTTCTAACTCTCACTATTTTCTAATAGTCCCAGCGACCCTCTACAAGGTCACATAGGTTTGGGGTCCATTCGTGGTTCGCATTCCACTTCTGGAGTATATGGTTTGTGTTGCCCCTATCCCTATGTTTCCCCATTGCATCCTATTGTAACTATACATTGTTTGCACTGTTTTCTAAGACTATACTGCATATTTTTGCTATTGTGTATATATATCTTGTGTATATTTCCTATCCTCTCACTGAGGGTACACTCTAAGATACTTTGGCATATTGTCATAAAAATAAAGTACCTTTATTTTTAGTATAACTGTGTATTGTGTTTTCTTATGATATTGTGCATATGACACTAAGTGGTACTGTAGTAGCTTCACACGTCTCCTAGTTCAGCCTAAGCTGCTCTGCTAAGCTACCATTATCTATCAGCCTAAGCTGCTAGACACCCTATACACTAATAAGGGATAACTGGGCCTGGTGCAAGGTGCAAGTACCCCTTGGTACTCACTACAAGCCAGTCCAGCCTCCTACATTGGTTGTGCAGCGGTGGGATAAGTGCTTTGAGACTACTTACCACTCTTGTCATTGTACTTTTCATAAGAGAAAAATATACAAAACAAGGTCAGTGTATATACACATAGCCAAAAAGTTTTGCATTTCCTCTTTTCACTCTTTTCTAAGTGCTGAAAAGTACTTCTAAACTTTCAAAAAGTTCTTAAAAGTTTAAAAAGTTTTTTTCTGTCTTTCCAAAAAGTTCTGAAAACTTTTTTATCTTTTGCTATCACTTTAACTCTCTCTAAAAAATGTCTGGCACAGGCCAAAAAGTTGAACTGTCCAAACTTGCATATGATCACCTTAGCTGGAAAGGAGCAAGGAGTCTCTGCATAGAGAGAGGTTTGAGTGTAGGGAAGAATCCTTCCTTAGAACTGTTAATTAATATGCTTAGAGTACAGGATAAGGCCATAAGTGCCCAATCTGTAGAAAAAGTAGCTAATGGTTCTCAATCTGATCCAGGGACTCCCCCAGGAAAAGGTTCAGGAAAGAAACTTCTCAGCCTGCCCATTACTAGACAGTCTAGCATAGTTGGTACAGAGGTTGAATCACATCATACTGATGATGTGCTCTCACATTATGCTGGTAGCCAAGCTGTTAGGGTGCCCTTGGTAAGGGACAGGTCTCCTTCTGTTCATTCCCATCATACCTCTGTATCTAGAAATGTCCCTCCCACCCACCCTGATGACAGATTGTTAGAAAGGGAGCTCAATAGATTGAGAGTGGAACAAACCAGACTGAAGCTCAAGAAGCAACAGCTGGATTTGGATAGACAGTCTTTAGAAATAGAGAGGGAAAGACAGAAGATGGGTTTAGATACCCATGGTGGCAGCAGCAGTATTCCCCATAGTCATCCTGCAAAAGAGCATGATTCCAGGAATCTGCATAAGATAGTTCCCCCTTACAAGGAGGGGGATGACATTAACAAGTGGTTTGCTGCACTTGAGAGGGCCTGTGCTGTACAGGATGTCCCTCAAAAGCAGTGGGCTGCTATCCTATGGCTATCATTTACTGGAAAAGGTAGGGATAGGCTCCTTACTGTAAAAGAAAATGATGCTAACAATTTCCAAGTTCTTAAGAATGCACTCCTGGATGGTTATGGCTTAACCACTGAACAGTACAGGATAAAGTTCAGAGATACCAAAAAGGAGTCTTCACAAGACTGGGTTGATTTCATTGACCAGGCAGTGAAGGCCTTGGAGGGGTGGTTACATGGCAGTAAAGTTACTGATTATGACAGCCTGTATAACTTGATCCTGAGAGAGCATATTCTTAATAATTGTGTGTCTGATTTGTTGCACCAGTACTTGGTGGACTCTGATCTGACCTCTCCCCAAGAATTGGGAAAGAAGGCAGACAAATGGGTCAGAACAAGAGTGAACAGAAAAGTTCATACAGGGGGTGACAAAGATGGCAACAAAAAGAAGGATGGTAAGTCTTCTGACAAGGGTGGGGACAAATCTAAAAATGAGTCTTCATCAGGCCCACAAAAACACTCTGGTGGGGGTGGTGGGCCCAAATCCTCCTTTAATCAGAACAAGGAAAAGAAACCATGGTGCTATTTATGTAAAATAAAAGGCCATTGGACAACAGATCCCAGTTGTCCAAAGAAAGGCACCACAGCTCCTACCACTACAACCCCTACTGCTACACCTAGTGTCCCTACTAATAGCAGTGGTGGTGGGAGCAAACCTACTAATAGCCAATCCAAGGGAGTAGCTGGGCTCACTTTTGGTAATTTAGTTGGGGTTGGTCTGATTAGGGAGACCACAGAGGCTACTTTAGTCTCTGAAGGGGCTATTGATTTAGCCACTTTGGTTGCTTGCCCCCATAACTTGGAGAAGTACAAGCAACTAACCCTAATAAATGGTGTTGAGGTCCAGGCCTACAGGGACACAGGTGCCAGTGTCACAATGGTGATTGAGAAACTGGTGCACCCTGAACAACACATACTTGGACACCAGTACCAAGTAACCGATGCTCACAACATAACACAAAGCCACCCCATGGCTGTTGTAAATCTCAACTGGGGGGGGGGTATCTGGTCCAAAGAAAGTTGTGGTAGCTTCAGATTTACCTGTAGACTGTCTATTAGGGAATGATTTGGAGACATCAGCTTGGTCAGATGTGGAGTTGGAGGCCCATGCAGCAATGCTGGGCATCCCAGGGCATATTTTTGCTTTGACAAGGGCTCAGGCCAAAAAGCAAAAAGGACAGGGAAGCTTGGATCCTGGAACAATGGACCAAGTGCTCCCTAAAGCTAGGGCTAGTAGAAGCAAACCACTTCCTACTATCCCTCCCTCTACAGTGGATTCTACTTCTGAGGAAGAAGAATTCCCTCCCTGTGCAGAACCTACACCAGAGGAGCTGGAAGCAGATACTGCTGAGCTTTTGGGTGAAGGGGGGCCTGCCAGGGAGGAGCTGAGTGTGGCACAGCAAACCTGTCCCACATTAGAGGGTCTCAGACAGCAAGCTGTCAAACAGGCTAATGGGGATGTCAGTGACTCTCACAGAGTTTACTGGGAGGACAACCTCTTGTACACTGAGCATAGGGATCCTAAACCTGGAGCTGCCAGGAGATTAGTGATTCCTCAGGAGTACAGAAAGTTCCTCCTAACACTGGCACATGACATTCCCTTAGCTGGGCACCTGGGTCAAATGAAAACTTGGGACAGATTGGTACCATTGTTTCATTGGCCTAGGATGTCTGAGGACACAAAAGAATTTTGTAAGTCCTGTGAAACCTGTCAAGCCAGTGGCAAGACAGGTGGCACTCCAAGGGCACCCCTTATCCCACTGCCTGTGGTTGGGGTTCCCTTTGAAAGGGTAGGGGTTGACATAGTTGGCCCCCTTGACCCTCCTACTGCTTCAGGCAATAGGTTTATCTTAGTGGTAGTGGACCATGCCACAAGATATCCTGAAGCTATTCCTTTAAGGACCACTACAGCTCCTGCAGTGGCAAAGGCCCTCCTGGGAATATTTTCCAGGGTGGGCTTCCCAAAGGAAGTAGTATCAGACAGAGGAAGCAATTTCATGTCTGCATACTTAAAGGCCATGTGGAAGGAGTGTGGTGTAACTTACAAGTTCACAACACCCTATCATCCACAAACAAATGGACTGGTGGAGAGATTTAATAAAACTCTCAAAGGCATGATTATGGGACTCCCTGAAAAACTCCGCAGGAGATGGGATATCCTTCTACCATGCCTCCTTTTTGCCTACAGGGAGGTACCCCAGAAAGGAGTGGGCTTCAGCCCCTTTGAACTTCTTTTTGGACACCCTGTTAGGGGTCCACTCACACTTGTAAAGGAGGGTTGGGAACAACCTTTAAAAGCTCCTAAGCAGGATATTGTGGATTATGTACTTGGCCTCAGATCAAGGATGGCTGAGTACATGAAAAAGGCTAGTAAAAACCTTCAGGCCAGCCAAGAGCTCCAGAAGCAATGGCATGATCAGAAGGCTGTTTTGGTTCAGTACCAACCAGGGCAGAAAGTGTGGGTCTTGGAGCCTGTGGCCCCAAGAGCACTCCAAGATAAATGGAGTGGACCCCACACAATTGTTGAAAAGAAGGGTGAAGTCACCTACTTGGTTGACTTAGGCACTGCCAGGAGTCCCCTTAGGGTGCTCCATGTCAACCGCCTGAAACCCTACTATGACAGGGCTGATCTCACCCTGCTCATGGCAACAGATGAGGGACAGGAAGAAGACAGTGATCCTCTACCTGATCTCTTCTCTTCCACAGAACAAGATGCTCTTGTGGAAGGTGTAGTTTTGGCTGATTGTCTTACTGCTGAGCAGAAAGATAATTGCATAAATCTCCTAGGACAATTTTCAGAACTCTTCTCCATTGTGCCAGGCACCACTTCTTGGTGTGAGCACACTATAGATACTGGAGACAGTTTACCTGTCAAAAGTAAGATCTATAGGCAGCCTGACCATGTCAGGGACTGCATAAAGCAAGAAGTTCAGAAGATGTTGGAACTAGGAGTGGTTGAGCACTCTGACAGTCCATGGGCTTCTCCTGTGGTACTGGTACCAAAACCCAATTCTAAAGATGGAAAGAAGGAAATGAGGTTTTGTGTCGACTATAGAGGTCTCAACTTGGTAACCAAAACTGATGCTCACCCTATACCCAGGGCAGATGAGCTCATAGATACACTGGCATCTGCCAAGTATCTAAGCACTTTTGATTTGACTGCAGGGTATTGGCAGATCAAATTGTCAGAAGATGCTAAATCTAAGACTGCATTTTCTACCATTGGAGGACATTACCAGTTTACTGTAATGCCTTTTGGTCTGAAAAATGCACCTGCCACTTTTCAGAGGTTGGTGAACACAGTCCTGCAAGGGCTGGAAGCTTTCAGTGCAGCATATTTGGATGATATAGCTGTCTTTAGCTCCAGCTGGGATGATCACCTGGTCCACCTTTGGAAAGTTTTGGAGGCCCTGCAAAAGGCAGGCCTCACTATCAAGGCTTCAAAGTGCCAGATAGGGCAGGGTAAGGTGGTTTATCTGGGACACCTTGTTGGTGGGGAACAGATTGCACCACTTCAGGGGAAAATCCAAACAATTATTGATTGGATTCCCCCTACCACTCAGACTCAGGTGAGAGCCTTCCTAGGCCTCACTGGGTATTACAGGAGGGTCATTAAGAACTATGGCTCCATTGCAGCCCCTCTTAATGACCTCACATCCAAGAAAATGCCTAAAAAGGTATTATGGACAGCAAACTGTCAGAAAGCTTTTGAGGAGCTGAAGCAGGCCATGTGCTCTGCACCTGTCCTGAAAAGCCCGTGTTACTCTAAAAAATTCTATGTCCAAACTGATGCATCTGAATTAGGAGTAGGGGCAGTCCTATCACAACTTAATTCTGAGGGCCAGGATCAACCTGTTGCTTTTATTAGTAGAAGGTTGACCCCTAGAGAAAAGCGTTGGTCTGCCATTGAGAGGGAGGCCTTTGCTGTGGTCTGGGCTCTGAAGAAGTTGAGGCCATACCTGTTTGGCACTCACTTCATTGTTCAGACAGACCACAAACCTCTACTTTGGCTAAAACAAATGAAAGGTGAAAATCCTAAATTGTTGAGGTGGTCCATATCCCTACAGGGAATGGACTATACAGTGGAACATAGACCTGGGAGTAGCCACTCCAATGCAGATGGACTCTCCAGATATTTCCACTTAGACAATGAAGAGTCATCAGGTAATGGCTAGTCTTATTGTCCTTCGTTTGGGGGGGGGTTGTGTAGGAAAGTACCATCTTGCCTGGCATGTTACCCCCATTTTTCACTGTATATATGTTGTTTTAGTTGTATGTGTCACTGGGACCCTGGTAACCCAGGGCCCCAGTGCTCATAAGTGTGCCTGAATGTGTTACCTGTGTAGTGACTAACTGTCTCACTGAGGCTCTGCTAATCAGAACCTCAGTGGTTATGCTCTCTCATTTCTTTCCAAATTGTCACTGACAGGCTAGTGACCATTTTTACCAATTTACATTGGCTTACTGGAACACCCTTATAATTCCCTAGTATATGGTACTGAGGTACCCAGGGTATTGGGGTTCCAGGAGATCCCTATGGGCTGCAGCATTTCTTTTGCCACCCATAGGGAGCTCTGACAATTCTTACACAGGCCTGCCACTGCAGCCTGAGTGAAATAACGTCCACGTTATTTCACAGCCATTTTACACTGCACTTAAGTAACTTATAAGTCACCTATATGTCTAACCTTTACCTGGTAAAGGTTAGGTGCAAAGTTACTTAGTGTGAGGGCACCCTGGCACTAGCCAAGGTGCCCCCACATTGTTCAGAGCCAATTCACTGAACTTTGTGAGTGCGGGGACACCATTACACGCGTGCACTACATATAGGTCACTACCTATATGTGGCTTCACCATGGTAACTCCGAATATGGCCATGTAACATGTCTATGATCATGGAATTGCCCCCTCTATGCCATCCTGGCATTGTTGGTACAATTCCATGATCCCAGTGGTCTGTAGCACAGACCCTGGTACTGCCAGACTGCCCTTCCTGGGGTTTCTCTGCAGCTGCTGCTGCTGCCAACCCCTCAGACAGGCAGCTGCCCTCCTGGGGTCCAGCCAGGCCTGGCGCAGGATGGCAGAACAAAGAACTTCCTCTGAGAGAGGGTGTGACACCCTCTCCCTTTGGAAAATGGTGTGAAGGCAGGGGAGGAGTAGCCTCCCCCAGCCTCTGGAAATGCTTTGTTGGGCACAGATGTGCCCAATTCTGCATAAGCCAGTCTACACCGGTTCAGGGACCCCTTAGCCCCTGCTCTGGCGCGAAACTGGACAAAGGAAAGGGGAGTGACCACTCCCCTGACCTGCACCTCCCCTGGGAGGTGTCCAGAGCTCCTCCAGTGTGCTCCAGACCTCTGCCATCTTGGAAACAGAGGTGCTGCTGGCACACTGGACTGCTCTGAGTGGCCAGTGCCACCAGGTGACGTCAGAGACTCCTTGTGATAGGCTCCTTCAGGTGTTAGTAGCCTTTCCTCTCTCCTAGGTAGCCAAACCCTCTTTTCTGGCTATTTAGGGTCTCTGTCTCTGGGGAAACTTTAGATAACGAATGCATGAGCTTAGCCGAGTTCCTCTGCATCTCCCTCTTCACCTTCTGATAAGGAATCGACCGCTGACCGCGCTGGAAGCCTGCAAACCTGCAACATAGTAGCAAAGACGACTACTGCAACTCTGTAACGCTGATCCTGCCGCCTTCTCGACTGTTTTCCTGCTTGTGCATGCTGTGGGGGTAGTCTGCCTCCTCTCTGCACCAGAAGCTCCGAAGAAATCTCCCGTGGGTCGACGGAGTCTTCCCCCTGCAACCGCAGGCACCAAAAAGCTGCATTACCGGTCCCTTGGGTCTCCTCTCAGCACAACGAGCGAGGTCCCTCGAATCCAGCGACACCGTCCAAGTGACCCCACAGTCCAGTGACTCTTCAGCCCAAGTTTGGTGGAGGTAAGTCCTTGCCTCACCTCGCTGGGCTGCATTGCTGGGAACCGCGACTTTGCAAGCTACTCCGGCCCCTGTGCACTTCCGGCGGAAATCCTTCGTGCACAGCCAAGCCTGGGTCCACGGCACTCTAACCTGCATTGCACGACTTTCTAAGTTGGTCTCCGGCGACGTGGGACTCCTTTGTGCAACTTCGGCGAGCACCGTTTCACGCATCCTCGTAGTGCCTGTTTCTGGCACTTCTCCGGGTGCTACCTGCTTTAGTGAGGGATCTTTGTCTTGCTCGACGTCCCCTCTCTCTGCAGGTCCAATTTGCGACCTCCTGGTCCCTCCTGGGCCCCAGCAGCGTCCAAAAACGCCAAACGCACGATTTGCATGTAGCAAGGCTTGTTGGCGTCCATCCGGCGGGATAACACTTCTGCACAACTCTCCAAGGCGTGGGGGATCCATCCTCCAAAGGGGAAGTCTCTAGCCCTTGTCGTTCCTGCAGTATTCACAGTTCTTCAGCCTAGTAAGAGCTTCTTTGCACCAACCGCTGGCATTTCTTGGGCATCTGCCCATCTCCGAGCTGCTTGTGACTTTTGGACTTGGTCCCCTTGTTCCACAGGTACCCTCAGACAGGAATCCATCGTTGTTGCATTGCTGATTTGTGTTTTCCTTGCATTCTCCCTCTAACACGACTATTTTGTCCTTAGGGGAACTTTAGTGCACTTTGCACTCACTTTTCAGGGTCTTGGGGAGGGTTATTTTTCTAACTCTCACTATTTTCTAATAGTCCCAGCGACCCTCTACAAGGTCACATAGGTTTGGGGTCCATTCGTGGTTCGCATTCCACTTCTGGAGTATATGGTTTGTGTTGCCCCTATCCCTATGTTTCCCCATTGCATCCTGTTGTAACTATACATTGTTTGCACTGTTTTCTAAGACTATACTGCATATTTTTGCTATTGTGTATATATATCTTGTGTATATTTCCTATCCTCTCACTGAGGGTACACTCTAAGATACTTTGGCATATTGTCATAAAAATAAAGTACCTTTATTTTTAGTATAACTGTGTATTGTGTTTTCTTATGATATTGTGCATATGACACTAAGTGGTACTGTAGTAGCTTCACACGTCTCCTAGTTCAGCCTAAGCTGCTCTGCTAAGCTACCATTATCTATCAGCCTAAGCTGCTAGACACCCTATACACTAATAAGGGATAACTGGGCCTGGTGCAAGGTGCAAGTACCCCTTGGTACTCACTACAAGCCAGTCCAGCCTCCTACAGGATGTCAGTGACTCTCACAGAGTTTACTGGGAGGACAACCTCTTGTATACTGAGGCAAGGGATCCTAAAGCTGGAACTGCCAGGAGATTAGTGATTCCTCAGGAGTACAGAAAGTTCCTCCTAACTCTTGCACACGACATTCCCCTAGCTGGGCACCTGGGACAAATGAAAACGTGGGACAGACTGGTTCCCTTGTTTCATTGGCCTAGGATGTCTGAGGACACAAAAGATTTTTGTAAGTCCTGTGAAACCTGTCAAGCCAGTGGCAAAACAGGTGGCACTCCAAAGGCACCCCTTATTCCACTGCCTGTGGTTGGGGTTCCCTTTGAAAGGGTAGGGGTTGACATAGTTGGCCCCCTTGACCCTCCTACTGCTTCAGGCAATAGGTGTATCTTGGTGGTAGTGGACCATGCCACAAAATATCCTGAAGCAATTCCTTTAAGGACCACTACAGCACCTGCAGTGGCAAAGGCCCTCCTGGGAATATTTTCTAGGGTGGGCTTCCCAAAGGAAGTAGTATCAGACAGAGGAAGCAATTTCATGTCTGCATACTTAAAGGCTATGTGGAAGGAGTGTGGTGTGACTTACAAGTTCACTACACCCTATCATCCACAAACAAATGGACTGGTGGAGAGATTTAATAAAACTCTCAAAGGCATGATTATGGGTCTCCCTGAAAAACTCCGCAGGAGATGGGATATCCTGTTACCATGCCTCCTTTTTGCCTACAGGGAGGTACCCCAGAAAGGAGTGGGCTTCAGCCCCTTTGAACTTCTTTTTGGACACCCTGTTAGGGGTCCACTCACACTTGTAAAGGAGGGTTGGGAACAACCTTTAAAAGCTCCTAAACAAGATATTGTGGATTATGTACTTGGCCTCAGATCAAGGATGGCTGAGTATATGAAAAAGGCCAGTAAAATCCTTCAGGCCAGCCAAGAGCTCCAGAAGCAATGGCATGATCAGAAGGCTGTTTTGGTTCAGTACAAACCAGGGCAGAAAGTGTGGGTCTTGGAGCCTGTGGCCCCAAGAGCACTCCAAGATAAATGGAGTGGACCCCACACAATTGTTGAAAAGAAGGGTGAAGTCACCTACTTAGTTGACTTAGGCACTGCCAGGAGTCCCCTTAGGGTGCTCCATGTCAATCGCCTGAAACCCTACTATGACAGGGCTGATCTCACCCTGCTCATGGCAACTGATGAGGGACAGGAAGAAGACAGTGATCCTCTACCTGATCTCTTCTCTTCCACAGAACAAGATGCTCTTGTGGAAGGTGTAGTTTTGGCTGATTGTCTTACTGGTGAGCAGAAAGACCATTGCATAAACCTCCTAGATCAATTCTCTGAACTCTTCTCTACTGTGCCAGGTACCACTTCTTGGTGTGAGCACACTATAGATACTGGAGACAGTTTACCTGTCAAAAGTAAGATCTATAGGCAGCCTCACCATGTCAGGGACTGCATAAAGCAAGAGGTACAGAAAATGTTAGAGCTGGGAGTGGTTGAGCACTCTGAAAGTCTATGGGCTTCTCCTGTGGTACTTGTACCAAAACCCCATTCCAAAGATGGAAAGAAGGAAATGCGGTTTTGTGTAGACTATAGAGGTCTCAACCTTGTAACCAAAACTGATGCTCACCCTATACCCAGGGCAGATGAGCTCATAGATACACTGGCATCTGCCAAGTATCTAAGCACTTTTGATTTGACTGCAGGGTATTGGCAGATCAAATTATCAGAAGATGCTAAACCTAAAACAGCATTTTCAACCATTGGAGGACATTACCAGTTCACTGTAATGCCTTTTGGATTGAAAAATGCACCTGCCACTTTTCAGAGGTTGGTGAACACAGTCCTGCAAGGGCTGGAAGCTTTTAGTGCAGCATATCTGGACGATATAGCTGTCTTTAGCTCCAGTTGGGATGATCACCTGGTCCACCTATGGAAAGTTTTGGAGGCCCTGCAAAAGGCAGGCCTCACTATCAAGGCTTCAAAGTGCCAGATAGGGCAGGGTAAGGTGGTTTATCTGGGACACCTTGTTGGTGGGGAACAGATTGCACCACTTCAGGGGAAAATCCAAACAATTATTGATTGGATTCCCCCTATCACTCAGACTCAGGTGAGAGCCTTCCTAGGCCTCACTGGGTATTACAGGAGGTTCATTAAGAACTATGGCTCCATTGCAGCCCCTCTTAATGACCTCACATCCAAGAAAATGCCTAAAAAGGTATTATGGACAGCAAACTGTCAGAAAGCTTTTGAGGAGCTGAAGCAGGCCATGTGCTCTGCACCTGTCCTGAAAAGCCCTTGTTACTCTAAAAAATTCTATGTCCAAACTGATGCATCTGAATTAGGAGTAGGGGCAGTCCTATCACAACTTAATTCTGAGGGCCAGGATCAACCTGTTGCTTTTATTAGTAGGAGGTTGATCCCTAGAGAAAAGCGTTGGTCTGCCATTGAGAGGGAGGCCTTTGCTGTGGTCTGGGCTCTGAAGAAGTTGAGGCCATACCTGTTTGGCACTCACTTCATTGTTCAGACAGACCACAAACCTCTACTTTGGCTAAAACAAATGAAAGGTGAAAATTCTAAATTGTTGAGGTGGTCCATATCCCTACAGGGAATGGACTATACAGTGGAACATAGACCTGGGAGTAGCCACTCCAATGCAGATGGACTCTCCAGATATTTCCACTTAGACAATGAAGACTCATCAGGTCATGGCTAGTCTTATTGTCCTTCGTTTGGGGGGGGTTGTGTAGGAAAGTACCATCTTGCCTGGCATGTTACCCCCATTTTTCACTGTATATATGTTGTTTTAGTTGTATGTGTCACTGGGACCCTGTTCTCCAGGGCCCCAGTGCTCATAAGTGTGCCTGAATGTGTTACCTGTGTAGTGACTAACTGTCTCACTGAGGCTCTGCTAATCAGAACCTCAGTGGTTATGCTCTCTCATTTCTTTCAAATTGTCACTAACAGGCTAGTGACCAATTTTACCAATTTACATTGGCTTACTGGAACACCCTTATAATTCCCTAGTATATGGTACTGAGGTACCCAGGGTATTGGGGTTCCAGGAGATCCCTATGGGCTGCAGCATTTCTTTTGCCACCCATAGGGAGCTCTGACAATTCTTACACAGGCCTGCCACTGCAGCCTGAGTGAAATAACGTCCACGTTATTTCACAGCCATTTTACACTGCACTTAAGTAACTTATAAGTCACCTATATGTCTATAGGGCTAAGGGGTCCCCTGAACCGGTGTAGACTGGCTTATGCAGAATTGGGCACATCTGTGCCCAAGAAAGCACTTCCAGAGGCTGGGGGAGGCTACTCCTCCCCTGCCTTAACACCTTTTTCCAAAGGGAGAGGGTGTAACACCCTCTCTCTGAGGAAGTCCTTTGTTCTGCCATCCTGGGCCAAGCCTGGCTGGACCCCAGGAGGGCAAAAGCCTGTCTGAGGGGGTGGCAGCAGCTGCAGTGAAACCCCTGAAAAGGCAGTTTGGCAGTACCCGGGTCTGTGCTACAGACCCGTGGGATCATGGGATTGTGCCAACAATGCCAGGATGGCATAGAGGGGGCAATTCCATGATCATAGACATGTTACATGGCCATATTCGGAGTTACCATTGTGAAGCTACACATAGGTATTGACCTATGTGTAGTGCACGCGTGTAATGGTGTCCCCGCACTCACAAAGTCCGGGGAATTTGCCCTGAACAATGTGGGGGCACCTTGGCTAGTGCCAGGGTGCCCACACACTAAGTAACTTTGCACCTAACCTTTACCAGGTAAAGGTTAGACATATAGGTGACTTATAAGTTACTTAAGTGCAGTGGTAAATGGCTGTGAAATAACGTGGACGTTATTTCACTCAGGCTGCAGTGGCAGGCCTGTGTAAGAATTGTCAGAGCTCCCTATGGGTGGCAAAAGAAATGCTGCAGCCCATAGGGATCTCCTGGAACCCCAATTCCCTGGGTACCCAGTACCGTATACTAGGGACTTATAAGGGTGTTCCAGTATGCCAATGTAAATTGGTGAAATTGGTCACTAGCCTGTTAGTGACAATTTGGAAAGAAATGAGAGAGCATAACCACTGAGGTACTGGATAGCAGAGCCTCAGTGAGACAGTTAGTCATAACACAGGTAACACATACAGGGCACACTTATGAGCACTGGGGCCCTGACTAGCAGGGTCCCAGTGACACATACAACTAAAACAACATATATACAGTGAAATATGGGGGTAACATGCCAGGCAAGATGGTACTTTCCTACAAGTCCCTTGTCATGTGGACCCTGTATGTGGCAACATTATAGTTAGTCAAGTCAACAAGGAGAGGTTTTTGTGCAGTGCAGGTCCAGTATTTGAAGCTGCTCTCTCGCGTATGTGATAGTGAATAAAACCTATTTTCACGGGATCTCACAGTTTGGTCACAGTTAAGGAATTGGGATTGATCCTAGTTAAATGATTTCACACAGAGCAATTCACCCACTAGATGGGCATCTCCTTTCCCATCAAGAGTAATACCTTGACTTTGATTGTTGCCATATGTGAACAGAGCGTGGGGACTGTCAGAAACCAGTTTTCTGGCTTCATGGCCAACAACACAGACTGTTACACTGTTATTGTCAGCACCAGTACAGTAGGCTGTATGCACAAGATGTCAAGCCAAGGCTCAGATCAGGACTTGGTTTCAAAGGGCGTATCTTTAATTGTTGCATCAGGTACAGTGGTACTGAGGGGCCCACTGACCCTTGATTATTGCTGTATTTTACAATTCAAACAGCAACCGTGGGAGCACTCGGGCTCATGGCACAGTGGCTCTGCTGCTTCCCCACACACCAGGGATGGCATGTTGTCCTTTTCTCTGGCTCCTCTCTTCCCCTTCCTTACTCTCCCTTTTTATTTGTTTTTCCTTCTCACCTATACTTGATGGTATCCATCTCTGTCTGTTTCCTTCCTTCCTTATCCAGAGTTCTTCCATACTCCTTCACCTGAGACGTGTTTGCACATTGTAATCCAGGCCTGATCTGTGAGTGCAATGGTCACAGGATGAAGCTTCTGCTTTGCAATGGTCACAGGATAAAGCTTCTGCTTTGCAATGGTCACAGGATAAAGCTTCTGCTTTGCAATGGTCACAGGATGAAGCTTCTGCTTGGCAATGGTCCCAGGATGAGGATGAAGCTTCTGCTTGGCAACGGTCCCAGGATGAAGCTTCTGCTTTGCAATGGTCACAGAATGAAGCTTCTGCTTTGCAATGGTATCAGCTGGCCATGAGTGACAGGTCGGGCGGAACCTCATGTGGTCTTGCCCTGTCCTGAAATTGACAAGAATCCTGTGGGAGACCTGCTATCTCTGCCCGGTTCAGTCTGAACTCTGTGACCTAGTGACAGTGTTTCTAGTATCTCCCTCATTTTGATTGTTAAATATTAACATATATCTAACTTTTTGAGTGAATTTTGTGTTCCTACCGGAGTTTGAATATTCTAAAATATGAAACAGCAACAGTAAGGCCTGACTGCCCTCCTTTTGGCTTTGTCATTTTTTTTCTCTTGTCTTGTTTTTGCAAAGCTTTATTGGTAGAGAACCTGCCAGACACACATCAATCTAAAAATTAATCGGCTATTTTTGGTTTCGAAAAGCACAATTAGCCATCCATAGTTCTTAAAGGAACTACTTTGGATATGTGCCTCTAGTGAAAAGGAAGAATGCCGCCCGTCTCAGTGAAGTTAGCTAATGGCTGCAGTAGGTTCACCTATTCCCTGTGCTTTATGCTACAGTGAATGGATGAACAATGTTTATGACGCAACAACAGACCGATGGATGAAGCAGGATGGCTGAAAATTGGTAAAATTAGTCACTAGCCTCCAGTGACAACTTTAAAGCAGAGAGAGCATAACCACTGAGGTTCTGGTTAGCAGAGCCTCAGTGAGACAGTTAGGCATCACACAGGGAACACATACAGGGCACATACCTATGAGCACTGGGGCCCTGGCTGGCAGGGTCTCAGTGACACATACACTAAAACAACATATATACAGTGAAATATGGGGGTAACATGCCAGGCAAGATGGTACTTTCCTACAACTGTTCAGTGAAGGCCTTGGAAGGGTGGTTACATGGCAGTAAGGTATCTAACTATGAAAGCCTGTATAATATTATTCTGAGAGAGCATATTCTGAACAACTGTGTGTCTTACTTTTTGCACCAATACCTAGTGGACTCGGATCTGACCTCTCCCCAAGAATTGGGAAAGAAGGCAGACAAGTGGGTCAGAACAAGGGTGAACAGAAAAGTTCATACAGGGGGTGACAAGGATGGCAAGAAGAAGGATGGTAAGTCTTCTGACAAGGGTGGGAACAAAGGTAAAAATACTGAGTCTTCGTCAGGCCCACAAAAATCCTCTGGTGGTGGTGGTGGGTCCAAATCCTCTTCCAATAATCAACCTAAAAAGCCTTGGTGTTATTTGTGTAGAGTCAAAGGCCAGTGGGCAACTGATTCCAGTTGTCCAGAGAAAAACACTAAACCTCCCACTACCACAACCCCTGCTACAAATTCTAGTGCCCCTAGTAATATCAGTGGTGGTGGGAAACCTACTAATATCCAATCCAAGGGTGTAGCTGGGATCACTATTAGCAATGTAGTTGGGGTTGGTCTTGTTAGGGAGACCACAGAGGCTGTTTTAGTCTCTGAAGGTGCCACTGATTTGGCCACCTTGGTTGCTTGTCCCCTTAATATGGATAAGTACAAGCAGCTTCCCCTAATAAATGGTGTTGAGGTTCAGGCCTACAGGGATACAGGTGCCAGTGTAACTATGGTCATAGTGAAACTGCTCCACCCTGCACAACACCTACTTGGTCAGCAGTACCAAGTGACAGACGCTCATAACAACACTCTTAGCCACCCCATGGCTGTTGTAAATCTAAACTGGGGGGGGGTTACTGGTCCAAAGAAAGTTGTGGTTGCCTCAGATTTACCTGTAGACTGTGTACTAGGGAACGATTTAGAGACATCAGCTTGGGCAGAAGTGGAGTTGGAGGCTCATGCAGCAATGCTGGGCATTCCTGGGCATATTTTTGCTTTGACAAGGGCTCAGGCTAAAAAGCAAAAAGGACAGGGTAACTGGGATCCTAGAACAATGGACCAAGTGCTCCCTAAAGCTAGGGGTAGCAAGGGTAACTCTCTACCCACTATCCCTCCCTCTACAGATGATTATCCTTCTGAGGAAGAAGAATTTCCTCCCTGTGTAGAACCTTCACCAGATGAGCTGGCAGCAGACACTACTGAGCTTTTGGGTGGAGGGGGCCCTGCCAGGGAAGAGCTGAGTGTGGCACAGCAAACCTGTCCCACATTAGAGGGTCTCAGACAGCAAGCTGTCAAACAGCAAAATGGGGATGTCAGTGACAGCCATAGAGTTTACTGGGAGGACTTCCTCTTGTACACAGAGGCTAGGGACCCAAAACCTGTAGCAGCCCAGAGATTGGCCATTCCCCTGCAGTACAGAGAGTTCCTCCTAACTCTTGCACATAACATTCCTTTGGCTGGGCATTTGGGCCAGATAAAAACATGGGAAAGACTTGTCCCCTTGTTTCACTGGCCTAGGATGTCAGAGGACACTAAAGATCTTTGCAAGTCTTGTGTGACCTGCCAAGCCAGTGGCAAGACTGGTGGCACTCCAAAGGCCCCTCTAATTCCACTTCCAGTGGTTGGGGTGCCCTTTGAAAGGGTAGGGGTTGACATAGTTGTCCCCTTGACCCTCCTACTGCTTCAGGCAATAGGTTTATCTTAGTGGTTGTGGACCATGCCACAAGATATCCCGAAGCAATTCCTCTAAGGACCCCTATAGCACCTGCAGTGGCAAAGACCCTCCTGGGAGTCTTTTCCATGGTGGGTTTTCCTAAAGAGGTAGTATCAGACAGGGGTAGCAACTTTATGTCTGCATACCTGAAAGCAATGTGGAAGAAGTGTGGTGTTACCTATAAGTTCACCACTCCTTATCACCCACAGACAAATGGACTGGTTGAGAGGTTTAATAAAACTCTCAAAGGTATGATAATGGGACTCCCTGAAAAACTCAGGAGGAGATGGGATGTCCTGTTACCTTGCCTCCTTTTGGCTTTACAGGGAGGTACCCCAGAAAGGAGTGGGCTTCAGCCCCTTTGAACTCCTCTTCGGGCACCCTGTAAGAGGTCCACTCACTCTTTTGAAGGAGGGTTGGGAACAACCTTTAAAAGCTCCTAAACAGGACATAGTGGATAATGTACTTGGCCTAAGATCCAGAATGGCTGAGTAAATTAAAAAGGCCAGTAAAAACCTTCAGGCCAGCCAGGAGCTGCAAAAGCAATGGCATGACCAGAAGGCTGTTCTGATCCAGTACCAACCAGGACAGAAGGTGTGGGTATTGGAGCATGTGGCCCCAAGAGCACTCCAGGACAAATGGAGTGGACCCCATCTAATTGTTGAAAAGAAGGGTGAGGTGACCTATTTGGTAGACCTGGGCACTGCCAGGTGTCCCGTTAGGGTGATTCATGTCAACCGCCTGAAACCCTATTATGACAGGGCTGATCTCACCCTTCTCATGGCAACAGATGAGGGACAGGAACAAGAGAGTGACCCTCTCCCTGATGTCTTTTCCACCACTGAAACAGATGCTTAGTGGAGGGAGTAGTTTTGGCAGGTTGTCTGACTGCAGAACAGAAAGACAACTGCATCAATCTCATTGGACAATTTTCTGACCTCTTTTCAATTGTGCCAGGTCCAACATCCTGGTGTGAACACACAATTGATACTGGTGACAGCCTGCCTGTCAAGAGTAAGATTTATAGGCAGCCTGACCATGTCAGGGACTGCATAAAACAAGAGGTACAGAAGATGTTGGATCTGGGAGTGATTGAACCTTCTGAAAGCCCATGGGCTAGCCCTGTGGTGCCTGTACCAAAGCCTCACACAAAAGATGGAAAAAGGGAGATGTAAAAAAAAAAATGTAAATTAGCACTTGTATAGTGCACTACTCACCCGTTAGGGTCTCAAGGCGCTGTACTCATACCACTATGGAACCCCTCCTGGCTTTTCCCTGTGAGGCACCCACTCCTGAGCACCCCCAGGGTGAAACCAGGCATCCAAGCGCTGTTGGGGCCGTTGTGGAGATTAAGCAAGCTATTGCCCAGAGTTGCAGTGTGGGACCCTTGAATTAGATTAGGCACTGAGGCGAGAATTATCTGGTCAAGGGGAATTGAGCCAAAGACCTGCCAAAGCAGGACTTGAACCCTGGTCTTGAGCCAGATCTCTGCTTCAGGGTCTCCCGCTCTAACCATTGAGCCACACTTCTCCACAGGAGATGAGGTTTTGTGTAGACTACAAAGGTCTCAATCAGGTAACAAAAACTGATGCTCACCATATACCCAAGGCAGATGAGCTCATTGATACACTGGCATCTGCCAAGTATCTTAGAACCTTTGATTTGACTGGGTATTAGTAGATAAAATTGGCAGAGGATGCTGAACCAAAGACTGCATTTTCAACTATAAGAGGGCACTACCAATTTACAGTGATGCCCTTTGATTTGAAAAATGCACCTGCCACTTTTCAGAGGTTGGTGAACACAGTCCTGCAAGGGTTGGAGGCTTTCAGTGCAGCATATCTTGATGATATTGCTGTCTTTAGCTCCACCTGGGATGAGCACGGGGTCCACCTTTGGAACGTTTTGGAGGCCCTGCAAAAGGCAGGCCTCACTATCAGGGCCTCAAAATGCCAGATAGGGCAGGGTAAGGTGGTTTATCTGGGACACCTGGTAGGTGGAGAACAGATTGCACCACTACAGGGGAAAATCCAGACAATCATGGATTGGGTTCCCGCTACAACTCAGACCCAGGTGAGAGCCTTCTTAGGCCTCACAGGGTATTACAGGAGATTCATTAAAAACTATGGCTCCATAGCAGCCCCTCTTTATGATCTCACAAGTAAGAAAATGCCTAAAAAGGTATTATGGGCAGCTAGCTGTCAAAAAGCTTTTGAGGAGCTCAAACAGGCCATGTGCTCTGCACCTGTCCTAAAAAGCCCATGTTACTCCAAGAAATTCATTGTTCAAACTGATGCATCTGAATTAGGGGTAGGGGCAGTCTTATCACAACTGAATTCTGAGGGCCAGGATCAACCAGTTGCTTTTATCAGCAGATGGTTGACCCCTAGAGAAAAGCGTTGGTCTGCCATAGAGAGGGAGGTCTTTGCTGTGGTCTGGGCACTGAAAAAGTTGAGGCCATACCTGTTTGGCACTCACTTCATTGTTCAGACAGACCACAAATCTCTACTTTGGCTAAAACCAATAAAAGGTGAAAACCCTAAATTGTTGAGGTGGTCCATATCTCTACAGGGAATGGACTATATAGTGGAACATAGACCTGGGAGTACCCACTCCAATGCAGATGGACTCTCCAGATGTTTCCACTTAGACAATGAAGACTCATCAGGTCATGGCTAGTCTTATTGTCCTTCGTTTGGGGGGGTTGTGTAGGAAAGTACCATCTTGCCTGGCATGTCATCCCCATATTTCACTGTATATTTCTTGTTTTAGTCTATGTGTCACTGGGACCCTGCCAGGCAGGGCCCCAGTGCTCATAAGTTTGTGCCCTGTATGTGTTCCCTGTGTGATTCATAACTGTCTCACTGAGGCTCTGCTAACCAGAACCTCAGTGGTTATGCTCTCTCTGCTTTCCAAATTTGTCACTAACAGGCTAGTGACTAAATTTACCAATTCACATTGGCATCGGACACTCTAACCTGCAGTGCACAACCTGCTGAGTTGTCCTCCGGCATCGTGGGACTCCCTTTTGTGACTTCGCATGGACTCCGGTTCACTTTTCTTCAAAGTGCCTTTTCAGGTACTTTTGCGGGTGCTGCCTGCTTCTGTGAGGGCTCCCTGATTTGCTGGGCACCCGCTCTGTCTCCTCATCCAAGTGGCGACATCCTGTTCCCTCCTGGGCCATAGCAGCACCCAAAAACCTCTACCATGACCCTTGCAACTAGCAAGGCTTGTTTGCGTTTTTTCTGCGTGGGAACACTGTCTGCAAGCTTCATCGCGACGTGCGACATCCGTCTTCCAAAGGAGAAGTCCCTAGCTCGTTTCTTTCTTGCAGAACTCCAAGCTTCTTTGATCTGGTGGCAGCTTCCTTGCACCCTCAGCTGGCATTTCCTGGGCTCCAGCCCCCTCTCGACACTGTCGCGACTATTGGACTTGGTCCCCTTGTCTTACAGGTACTCAGGTCCGGAAATCCACTGTTGTTGCATTGCTGGTGTTTGTTCTTCCTGCAGAATCCCCCTATCATGGCTTCTGTGCTCTCTGGGGGTAGTAGGTGCACTTTACACCTACCTTTCAGGGTCTTGGGGTGGGCTATTTTCCTAACCCTCACTGTTTTCTTACAATCCCAGCGACCCTCTACAAGCTCACATAGGTTTGGGGTCCATTCGTGGTTCGCATTCCACTTTTGGAGTATATGGTTTGTATTTCCCCTATACCTATGTGCTCCTATCGCAATCTACTGTAATTCTACACTGTTTGCATTACTTTTCTTGCTTTTACTTACCTAATTTTGGTTTGTGTACATATATCTTGTGTATATATCTTATCCTCATACTGAGGGTACTCACTGAGATACTTTTGGCATATTGTCATAAAAATAGAGTACCTTTATTTTTAGTAACTCTGTGTATTGTGTTCTCTGATGATATTGTGCATATGACACCAGTGGTATAGTGGGAGCTTTGCATGTCTTCTAGTTCAGCCTAAGGTGCTCTACTATAGCTACCTTCTACCAGCCTAAGCTGCTAGAAACACCTCTTCTACACTAATAAGGGATAACTGGACCTGGTACAGAGTGTGAGTACCCCTTGGTACCCACTACAAACCAGGCTAGCCTCCTACACCCACCATATCATGATCCCACAAACCCAGATTTCTCACTGAACCCAAAGAAGGTGATGTACGCGTTGGCTGTTTGCAGTCCAGCTACCCTAAGGGTACAGCTACGGATGGTGGCCAGAGCTTTGATGACACAGGGCTATTTCCAGCAGCAACTTCAGCAAAGCAATGATGTGACTCAGCTAGTAGCCCCCATCACCTAAGACACCCCAGGCCTACAGTACGTGCTGCTGACAACCCTCACGCCCTTCTCTGGAGGGGTCACAGTCCACAAACAGGTGCGCGTATTCTGATTGGTTCGCTAGATATTGGCACATCCCAAGGTCTGTCCGAGAGGGTTGCTAGAAGTATCTATTAACACTCTTGCTGTTTCTGAGAGCTATAACAATACCTCTTCATTCTGGTGAGATGGATTCTTCCCACTGCTCGGTATTTGTGTGAGTTATGAGCAGGGTCAGCCTGCAGGCTGTTGTGAGCCGGTGTGGGTCAGGCCTTGCTTGGCTCTGGCTCTCTGGCAGGGCTAGCTTTAACAGGACAGTTATTAGCAACTGTGACTGCCAGTTCAGCTGGGGCGAGGCCTGTGCACAGAGTATTATTTAACTCGTCTGTCACTGAGCCTCCTTCTGGGCTCTGCAGATTTCCCAAGTAATTCTTCCTGTGGGTGTTGACATTTCTTTGGTTTGCCTGTATGTCTTTGCTCACAGAGTGTGGCTTGCTTAATTCTTGTAAGTGCTTTGCTGTGGTGTGATCATTTCGGTGGTTTTCGGTGGTTTTCGGTGGTTTGCTGGTTGGTTTGGTTCCACAGCATGTGAGGCATGCTTGAACTGCAGACTTTCTTATGAAGATTCTCCTTTTTAATATTTCACAATGTAATGACATTTCCTATCCTGGGAGTGACCTTTCCCTGCTCTGTGAGCTGCTAGGGGTCTTGATATCGCTCCCGACTGATGTGGAACTCTTGCCACTGAAGACTCTGTTGTCACCTGAAGACTGAGCTCTGAGATCCTCTTCGTGGGAGATGGTTCAGGCCTCGCACCTTTCCAAACAAACTGCCGCGGTGACATCTGGACCTCACACATTCACTTCGCAGCGCTTTAATAACTGTGATACTTCATTTGAAGTATTTTCATTGGTACTCACAGAGGCCGGAGGCATGAAAGGTCTCTTAGAAATACTGCATTTTTTAAGTAAAGCTTTAATTCTTAAGTCGGACTGGTTCGAAGTCTAAACTAATATTTTTTCCTTTAAAGTGAAACCATAGATTCTTCCCGCCCCGCCTAGTTTGTAAATCAATATCAAAAGGACTTCCAACACTTTGAATGACTTCAGTTTTCGGGCAAATTGAAAAAAAAAACGTTTTTGTAACTAATGAAAGAGGCAGATCCAAGGGCTTGGTTTTCAGTTTCGGGGGACTTAGTTTATTAAGGAACGTATCTCTGACTTTTTATACATTTATTAAGGACAATGTTCTTGTTAACGGAGTTTTCAAAGCGCAGATCGACTGATGTTTTATCGGAGTAAATTGCACCCGACATGTAGAAGTTTACTTCATGAGGAAAGGACGAAACACTTAGAGCAGCGGTTCCCAACCTTTTCACTTCTGTGGATCCCCCCTTTATCACTACTGGATCCCTGGGACCCCCACTTTATTATTTCTGTAACCCGTGGACCCCCTGAATCATTATTGGAATACGGGAACCCCCCACTGAGTAATTACTAAAAGCTGGGGGCCTAATCTGTTAATATTATTTAATTTTCTATCCAGTGGTGGACCCCTGAGGAGGCTTCACGGACCCCCAGGGGTCCCCAGACCACAGGTTGGGAATCACTGACTTAGAGCATTTGCAGAAAGAACCTTGTTTTAAGATCTCTAAACTGTTAAAAACTAATTTTATATTTGGAACTGAAATTGGGAACACGCCAATTAGAGAGCTTTTGACTTTATACAACTTTATACATTCCTGGCGTCACCTGTGGCCCCACTGTGGGGCAGGATATGATGTTCCCTTTCACAATCACAGGGGAATCTCCCTCTATGGAGATCACTGGCAGTGCCCACCTCCACTTCTTCATCTATAGTCATAAAGGACCTGCGACCTCTGATCCGCGGAGCCGCGGGCGCGGGAGGGGGCCAGGGGAATCCGCAGAGGGGGTGTGGGTAGGGTGACCAGAGGTCCCAGATTTCCCCAGACAGTCCCGGTTTCTAGAGGACAGTCCCGGTGTCCCGAAGCGTCTCCGAATTTTAAATAAATGTCCCAGTTTTTGGGACAAATTTCAGATCATCTAGGGAAGCATAAGTTAAAGCTATGCTCTCCTTCAACAGACGCCTACAAAGCATGAAATAAAGTAATTTAACGTTTATTGTCAGGCAGCACAGTTCCCTGTCTGCTCCCAGCAGATAGCCGGAGTGGGGAGCAGAGAGAGGTGGGTGGGGGCGGGTTGAGGGTGCAGGGTGGGAGGTGAAGCCATAGCTAATTTTATATTTGTAGTCTCGTAAATGTTTGTGTGTGTGTATATATAACACACACATGTATAGGCACACATTGACAAAGCTGCGCAAAAAACGGGACAGGCCAGATATAAAAGTGAGAGTAAAGTCTTTAGTCCTTCTTTTATGTCTGTCCTGTCCCGGTTTTTGCTCCTCAAATTCTGATCATCATATTTAGAGGCCATCTTACAGATGAGTCCCATCACAGTGTGACGTAGAACCCGGAGTAAAGCCCGTCCTAAACTTACTACAGAAGTAATAGAAGATTGCTAAACTCTGGAGCTCAGGGTAAAGATTCCGTGGCAGCTCCTGTGGAGAGCCCTTTAAAGGAAGGGGATGGGGACATGAGAATTGAGGGCCCCCCGGGTGTTGCAATACAACAAGAAAGACTCAAGAATGATTCTCAGGGGGGAAAAGATGGCAGAAAGGGAAGGTAGAGCCTCAGATCTACAGTGGCAACGTATCTCTTCGGCCCTGTGAAATCGAGGGTACAGTAATCTCACTTAAGTACCAAACACTCAGCACAGGTTCCATCTTACAAGGCAGCCAATTGGCACTTTGCACTTTATGGCTGCTTTTCCCCAATGGGCCTTTGTTGACAAAAGTTACCCCATTGCCCATGTGATGGCAAGTAAAACTCAGCCCACAGTGCACTTTGTTACTGTTTGTAATTATTATAGGGACTTAAGAAACCAAATATTGAGACCAATGTTTTTATAGGAAAATGTATTTATTTTAAGGATACTTTTAATTTTATTCGAAATATTGGGTGGTGTGGTTATGAAGAAAACAGCTTTCACGTTTAGATGTTTTAACTTTCGGAGCAGAGGAAGGAGGTTTTAAATTTTTCAGTTCTATCATTAATATGTTTGTTTTCATTGATTTGAACTTGTGGATGACTTTGGAGACGTATCTGTGTGATTTTATCTTTGTGCCTCTTTTATGGATATTTTATATCCAAATCAAGATATTCGATGATGACAAATAACTTAGCCTAACATTTGAATGCGTAAAGACATGGTCAACCCGAAGGGTGCCTGGAAGCTAAGTGACAGGTGTGTACTGATCCTTAAATGCAAACTGGGCTTGCCTCACCCCTGCTGGATGCTGTCCTTTCAGTCAAAACTATCTTCCAGGGTTCTTCCTATTTTCTTACTTTGAGAGCAGATATAATAGTAAGTGGCGGTTTTGATGATGCATTTGTTAAAAGCTCCTCGTGTGAATATTTTAAGCACTGCCTTTTGTAATTAACACAACTGCTTTACGCACATGCAGAGTGTGTAGCACTTCACTGATAATGTAAAAAGATAACATTAGATTATTTTTTTTTGCCTGTGGTGGTTATGCCTCATTGCTTTCTGTGCCTACCTGCGCTATTCTGTAATCGCAGAAGGCACTTCAGTGCTAGTGGTTGTGCTTTCATGCTGTTAGTTGGCGCTTTATCAAACTCATTTTACTCCTTCCTGGTCCAGCTCTATCAGCGTCCATCAGGAAGTTGCTACCTCCATGCACACTTTCTAAAAGCAACTTGTCATAAAATGATGAGCTACATTCTGTCATTATCACACCCGTCATATTGCGGGTGCTTTGTGTGAATCTCTTCTCTGCAGGTAACAAATTGTTTGATATGAGTAGCTGGGCTTTGATGGGTATGGGCGTGGTTAATATTTGTTGTCTTGAGTATGCTTTATCTTGCTGTGTTACTGATGTTTGCTAAAAATGCCTCATTTTTGTTTCTAGGCACTATAGGGGTCATTATGACCCCGGCGGTCGGTGGTAATGTGGCAGCAGTACCACCAACAGGTTGGTGGTACATACCGCCACATTATGACATTGGCGGGTTGGCTGATGCCAACCCGCAAATGTACCACTCCGACCGCCATGGCGGTAGCAGCCGCCGGGCTGGAGATAGGAATCTCAAGCCTGGCGGCCACTATTATCCCACCTCAGGCATTTTGACCCTTCCTACCGCCATGGTTTTCGTGGCGTTCGTAATGCCACAAAAACCATGGCGGTAGGCCCTATCAGTGACAGGGAATTCCTTACCTGTCACTGATAAGAGGCCCCCTCTCCGCAACAACTCCCCAGATACCCCCCACACACCCTCCATCCACGCTCCCCCATTCCAATTCCCCATCCCTCCTACACACACACACACGCAGACACGCACCACGCATACATACACCCACTCACACAGGCATACATACACGCATGCATCCATTCATTCATGCACACAACCACACCACATTCACACTGACATGCAGATACACATTCACATATCCATACTTACACGCATTTTCACACATGCATAAACGCACGCAAACAACACTACACATACATTCTCATTCACGCACACACTCGTGCACACAGCCCCACACACGCACAAAACAGCCCCCTCCCTGTCGGAAACCCGATTTAACTGGACACAGGGTGTAGGAAAGTACCATCTTGCCTGGCATGCTACCCCCATATTTCACTGTATATATCTTGTTTTAGTTGTATGTGTCACTGAGACCCTGCCAGGCAGGGCCCCAGTGCTCATAAGTGTGCCCTGTATGTGTTCCCTGTGTGATGACTAACTGTCTCACTGAGGCTCTGCTAACCAGAACCTCAGTGCTTATGCTCTCTCTGCTTTCCAAATTGTCACTAACAGGCTAGTGACCAATTTCACCAATTCACATTGGCATACTGGAACCCCCTTATAATTCCCTAGTATATGGTACTGAGGTACCCAGGGTATAGGGGTTCCAGGAGATCCCTATGGGCTGCAGCATTTATTTTGCCACCCATAGGGAGATCTGACTATTCTTACACAGGCCTGCCAGTGCAGCCTGAGTGAAATAACGTCCACGTTATTTCACAGCCATTTACCACTGCACTTAAGTAACTTATAAGTCACCTATATGTCTAACCTTCATCTGGTGAAGGTTGGGTGCAAAGTTACTTAGTGTGTGGGCACCCTGGCACTGGCCAAGGTGCCCCCACATCGTTCAGGGCAAATTCCCCACACTTTGTGAGTGCGGGGACACCATTTCACGCATGCACTATACATAGGTCAATACCTTTGTATAGCGTCACAATGGTAACTCCGAACATGGCCATGTAACATGTCTAAGATCATGGAATTGTTACCCCAATGCCATTCTGGCATTGGGGAGACAATTCCATGACCCCCTGGGCTCTAGCACAGAACCCGGGTACTGCCAAACTGCCTTTCCGGGGTCTCCACTGCAGCTGCTGCCAACCCCTCAAACAGGTTTCTGCCCTCCTGAACCTGGGGTCCAGGCAGCCCTGGCCCAGGAAGGCAGAACAAAGGATTTCCTATGAGAAAGGGTGTAACACCCTCTCCCTTTGGAAATAGGTGTGAAGGCTGGGGAGGAGTAGCCTCCCCCAGCCTCTGGAAATGCTTTGATAGGCACAGATGCTGCCCATGTCTGCATAAGCCAGTCTACACCGGTTTAGGGATCCCCCAGCCCTGCCCTGGCGCGAAACTGGACAAAGGAAAGGGGAGTGACCACTCCCCTGACCTGCACCTCCCAGGGGAGGTGCCCAGAGCTCCTCCAGTGTGCTCCAGACCTCTGCCATCTTGGAAACAGAGGTGTTGCTGGCACACTGGACTGCTCCGAGTGGCCAGTGCCATCAGGTGACATCAGAGACTCCTTCTGATAGACTCTTACCTTTCTTACTAGCCTATCCTGCTTCCTAGGTAGCCAAACCTCCTTTTCTGGCTATTTAGGGTCTCTGCTTTGGGGAATTCTTGAGATGATGAATGTAAGAGCTCACCAGGGTTCCTCTGCATCTCCCTCTTCACCTTCTGCCAAAGGATCGACCGCTGACTGCTCAGGACGCCTGCAAAACCGCAACAAAGTAGCAAAGACGACTACTGCAACCTTGTATCGCTTCATCCTGCCGGCTTTCTCGCCTGTTTCCTGGTGGTGCATGCTCTGGGGCTAGCCTGCCTCCTTCTTGCACCAGGAGCTCTGAAGAAATCTCCTGTGGGTCGACGGAATCTTCCCCCTGCAACCGCAGGCAACAAAAGACTGCATCACCAGTCCTCTGGGTCCCCTCTCAGCACAACGAGCGTGGTCCCTGGAGCTCAGCCACTCTGTCCAAGTGACTCCCACAGTCCAGTGACTCCTCAGTCCAAGTTTTGTGGAGGTAAGTCCTTGCCTCCCCACGCTAGACTGCATTGCTGGGTACTGTGTGATTTGCAGCTGCTCCGGCTCCTGTGCACTCTTCCAGGATTTCCTTAGTGCACAGCCAAGCCTGGGTCCCCGACACTCTAACCCGCAGTGCACAACCTTCTGACTTGTCCTCCGGCGTCGTGGGACTCCCTTTTGTGACTTTGCATGGACTCCGGCTCACTCCTCTTCTAAGTGCCTGTTCTGGTACTTCTGCTGGTGCTGCCTGCTTATGTGAGGGATCCCTGACTTGCTGGGCACCCTCTCTGTCTCCTCATCCAAGTGGCGACATCCTGGTCCCTCCTGGGCCACAGCAGCATCCAAAAACCCTAACTGCAACCCTTGCAGCTAGCAAGGCTTGTTTGTGGTCTTTCTGCGTGGGAATACCTCTGCAATCTTCTTCATGACGTGTGACATCCATCCTCCAAAGGGGAAGTTCCTAGTCCTCTTTGGTCTTGCAGAACACAAAGCTTCTTCCATCCGGTGGCAGCTTCTTTGCACCCTCAGCTGGCATATCCTGGGCTCCTGCCCACTCTTGACACTGTCGTGACTCTTGGACTTGGTCCCCTTGTCTTACAGGTAATCAGGTCCGGAAATCCACTGTTGTTGCATTGCTGGTGTTGGTCTTCCTTCCAGAATCCCCCTATCACGACCTTTGTGCTCTCTGGGGGTTGTAGGTGCACTTTACACCTACCTTACAGGGTCTTGGGGTGGGCTATTTTTCCAACCCTCACTGTTTTCTTACAGTCCCAGTGACCCTCTACAAGCTCACATAGGTTTGGGGTCCATTCGTGGTTTGCATTCCACTTTTGGAGTATATGGTTTGTGTTGCCCCTAAACCTATGTGCTCCTATTGCAATCTATTGTAACTTTACACTGCCTGCATTACTTCCTTTTTCTATTACTGCATAGTTTTGGTATTGTGTACATATATCTTGTGTATACTTGGCATCCTCATACTGATGGTACTCACTGAGATACGTTTGGCATATTGTCATAAAAATAAAGTACCTTTATTTTTAGTATACCTGTGTATTGTGTTTTCATTATGATATTGTGCATATCAGGTGACACCAGTGGTATATTAGGAGCTTTGCATGTCTCCTAGTTCAGCCTAAGCTGCTCTGCTATAGCTACCTTCTATCAGCCTAAGCTGCTAGAAACACCTCTTCTACACAAATAAGGGATAACTGGACCTGGCACAAGGTGTAAGTACCTCTGGTACCCACTACAAGCCAGGCCAGCCTCCTACACAGGGGTATTCTGGCAGGGGACAGGACGGGGTGCTGCTACCACCAATGGTAGCATTGCCACCTTAACACAGTCTGCCAGCATGACCACAGCTGGATTCCCGCCCTCCTTGTGAAGGAAATCCGGCTGTGGTCATAATCTGGCGAACGGATGTTAGCCGCAGTGACGGTCTTTTGGCGGCCGTCACCCCTGGCAGTAGTTGGTTTTTACCAGCAATGACATAATGAGGGCCTATATTTTTACTTTACTATATCTGCTGGTAATTTGTCATTAATATATCTGCTAAACGTCTAAGAGTACTTTGTGAATCACTTCACTTTTAGAGCTAAAACATGTTTGTTTTATTTAGCATTTATTATTACAGTACTTTAATTAACCTATCCACTAAGAACAGGAGTGTGAAGGGCAGACCTATGAGCTATACAATGATGGTTGAATTTGTTTCCGATATCCGATTGGCTCAGATTCTGTTCACTATCGGTGTTAGAATTTCCAGTGTTCTTGTGATCTGACCAGTAAGTTGTTTGGTGACTGTAACTATGTCTGTAGAGCTGATGGAATCAGGGCCTCCAAAATTCAAAGCGCTGTGGAACTATGATTTGTTGGAAAGTTTCTAAGCACTGATAACAATATTTAACAAAGTTTGGATGAATGTCCAAAGTCCACTCTGAAATGCAGTCTCTGGCTGCTAAACCTATCTCTCTGAGAGCGAATAAATGAAGGAGACGAGTCAGGGACTGCAATGCTCTTTCTACTTTATTGGTGAATTGACACAGGGGACAGCAGAATCACGAGAAGCTCCTAGAGAATTAATTAATGGAAAGTAAGTGTTTCCAGTAATCAGCGTTGTGGAAGAATTCATCAAATGGCCTTAAGACCAGGGTCCGGGCTGCTCTGCAGAAAGAAAAAAGCAGACAATGCTGAATAGCTTACTCCTGGATAATTTAAACGCTGACCCTCTAAGCAGACCACCATAAAACTAACTGGTGTTGTGCTAGCAGACGTCTTTGGCCATGGTGCAGACACTGCACATCCATAGGGGCTGAATGGCCATACAGCTTCACCTTTTGCCCCTCAAGAAGAGTTTCTGTCAGGCTGAGCAAAGGTCAGCCTGACAGACATTCTTCATTTTCAGGCCAAACAGCCAGGAGCTAGACATGCACTAAATACACAAACTCGTTGCTGCCTGAGATTAACTTTTCTGGGGTGAGGAGGTCACAGCTCTTGTGGGTGTCACCTCCTCAGAAAGGTCCTTGCGGCCCTCCCCCGAGGTGACAAAGGGTAGCGTTACTCATCGCCTCCGACCTGGGCGCTTCAGTTTCAAGCCCTAAAGCGTCCAGGGTGAGTGTCAATGAATGACATCTCATCACAGAGTGGGTGGAGTCAACAGTCTCACTATGATGAGGTTGGGACTTCTGCCTTCCCTTATTGGCTGACCTAAGGTTAACCAATGAGACAAGGCAGCAGTCCCAACCCTCCTGAGACCTCAGAGGAAGAGATGCAATTAAGTATTATTTTTTTAAAATTAATATTTAGTGTGTGCATGCATGTATGTTTGAATATTTGGTAATGAGTGTTGCCAATGGATAGGTGTATGTGTGCGAATGAATGGGTGTGAGTGACTGTGTATGTGTGCATGTGTGTGAATGAATGGGTGTGAGTGACTGTGTATATGTGCGTGTATGTCCCATCCGCCTCCCTCCCTCCTAAATTTACTGACCTCCACTGGCATGGTGTGCCATCAGAAGCTGACGTTGGTTTGTGCCCTGCATCAATTCCTTGCATTATACAGGGAACAACAGTTCGGAAAGTCATTTAGTAGAATATCTCAGTGAATTTGTTCAGATTTGGAGTTGGTATGTTACCCCGTTTTCTAAATTGATAGATACCTTGTAGCAGTGCATGCTGCCTCAGGGCGCTAATAAGGGATTGCCCCTTTAGTTCACTCTCCCGTCTGTTTACTTGGTGTCAATTGCACTTATGAAACTGATTACTTAGTGAGTTTGGCTCAGTTTATTAAAAAGGGCCATTGGTGCATTGGTTTTTGAAGCAGGCACCGCAATGTATGAAAAGCTGTGGTCAAGTATGGACTAATGAGAGCAGAACAAACACACTTTTCATGCCCCAAAATATGTACACAGATTTGGTGATTAGTGATAAGGTTAATGCTGTGCTTATTCAACTTTTCCTGAAAATGATTTATAATATGTGTTTTATGTGTTTTATCACTTTGCTGACACCCACTGTGCTCTCCACTCGGGCTCTGCCACTGAAGACCTCAGCACTTGGAGTGATCTCTGGACTTCAGTTAAGTACTAACAAGGAGACCAGGGAACCTCTGTTCCTAACATTCAGCAAAGGCTTATTTGTAGTGCATAGGTATTTAAGAAAGCTTTTTGAGTAGCTAGTCTTATTACTGTTTGCAAACTACATTGTTTTTCGTGATCTAATTGTTCCTGACGCCCAGGTCTGTTGCTTTGCTTGGTGTTGGTCCCTGAGGGGTTGTCCATCTTGCTGTACCAGGTGAATCCTCAGCTCGCACAGCTGTGGGTTGGGTGCTCGTCTCTTCAACTCACCATTAAACTGCACCGGTCACTCTTTTGTGCTGCTCCAAGGTTGGAGCCTTCTTCAACTATGCTCATTTCTTGCATCACACGGCTCGTTTTTAATCTCAGTAAACTCATACTCGCCCTGATTTAGCTACTTCCACTTCCACAATATTTGCAAACAATGGGCTGATGTAAAAGCCATTTCATTACTAAAGCATTCATTCATGGCCAATAAGAACTTCCTTGAATGTTGGGAGCTCCATTGGACACAATGGGGTGCTCGGGGCTTCTAATGGCTGGTAAAAGCCGTGAACCACAATATTTCAATCCCCTCGAGCTCCGCAAAACGTTTGTTTTATCAGAACATTCTGACCTCTAGTGGCGGATGTAGGAAGCTGGCCTGGCTTGTAGTGGGTACTAAAGGCACTTACACCATTTGCCAGGTCCAGTTATCCCTTATTAGTGTAGAAGAGGTGTTTCTAGCAGCTTAGGCTGATAGAAGGTAGCAATGGCAAAGCAGCTTAGGCTGAACTAGGAGACATGTAAAGCTCCTACTATACCACTGGTGTCATATGCACAATATCATAAGAAAACACAATACTCAGAGTTATTAAAAATAAAGGTACTTTATTTTTATGACAATATGCCACAATTATCTCAGTGAGTACCCTCAGTAAGAAGGTAAGTAATAAGCACAAGTTATATGTACACAAACCCAAAACAGCTAAGTAAGAGTCAGAAAAGTAATGCAAACAGTGTAGAATTACAATAGGATGCAATAGGCAAACATAGGTATAGGGGAAACACAAAACATATACTCCAAAAGAGGAATGTGAATCATGAAGGGAACCCAGACCTATGGGAGCTTGTAGAGAGTCGCTGGGACTGTAAGAAAACAGTCAGGGTGTCCAAGATACTCCACCCCAAGACCCTGAAAAGTAGGAGTAAAATACACCTACGACCCCAAGAGAGCACAATAGTCATGATAGGGGGATTCTGCAAGAACAACAATCACCAGCAGTGCACTGACAACGATTTCCGGACCTGAGGACCTGCAAGGCAAGGGGACCAAGTCCAATAGTCGCAACAGTGTCCAGGGGGGGCAGGAGCCCAGGAAACCCCGGATGAACGTGCAAGGAAGCTGCCTCCGGTTGGAAGAAGCTTGGAGTTCTGCAAGAAAGAGGACTAGGAACTTCTCCTTTGGAGGAAAGATGTCCCACGCCGCGATGAAGCTTGCAGACATACCTCAAACAATCCTTGCTAGCTGCAAGGGTCATGGTAGAGGTTTTTGGGTGCTGCTGAGGACCAGGAAGGACCAGGATGTCGCCCCTTGGAGGAGGAGACAGAGGAGGCACTCAGCAACTCAGAGAGTCCTCACAGAAGCAAGCAGCACCCGCAGAAGTACCCCAACACACACTTAGAAGATTAGTGAACTGGAGTACATGCGAAGTTACAAAGGAGGGTCCCACGATGTCGGAGGCCAACTCAGAAGGTTGGGCACTGCAAGACGGAGTGCTGGGGACCCAGGCTAGGCTGTGCACAAAGGAAATCCTCGAAGAGTGCAGAGAGGCCGGAGCATCTGAAAATCACGCAGTACACAGCTTTGCAGTCTAGCGTGGGGAGGCAAGGACTTACCTCAACCAAACTTGGACAGAAGAGTCACTGGACTGTGGGAGTAACTTGGACAGAGTTGCTGTGTTCCAGGGACCACGCTCATCAGGATGAGAGGGGTCCCAGAGGACCGGTGATGCAGTCTTTTGGTTCCTGTCTTAGCAGGGGGAAGATTCAGTCAACCCACAAGAGATTTCTTCAGAGCTTCTGGTGCAGGGTGAAGGCAGGCTACCCCCCGAGCATGCACCACCTGGAAACAGTTGAGAAAGCCTGCAGGATTAGGCACTACAATGTTGCTGGTAGTCGTCTTGCTACTTTGTTGCGGTTTTGCAGGCGTCCTGGAGCAGTCAGCGGTCGATCCTTGGTAGAAGTCAAAGAGGGAGATGCAGAGGAACTCTGGTGATCTCTTGCATTAGTTATCTGAAGAATTCCCCAAAGCAGAGACCCTAAATAGCCAGAAAAGGAGGTTTATCTACCAAGGAAGGAGGATTGGCTACCAAGAGAGGTAAGAGCCTATCAGATGGAGTCTCTGACGTCACCTGCTGGCACTGGCCACTCAGAGCAGTCCAGTGTGCCCCCAACACCTCTGTTTCCAAGATGGCAGAGGTCTGGGACACACTGGAGGAGCTCTGGGCACCTCCCCTGGGAGGTACTGGTCAGGGGAGTGGTCACTCCCCTTTCCTTTGTCCAGTTTCATGCCAGAGCAGGGCTGGGGGATCCCTGAACTTGTGTAGACTGGCTTATGCAGAGATGGGCACCATCTGTGCCCATCAAAGCATTTCCAGAGGCTGGGGGAGGCTACTCCTCCCCAGCACTTCACACCTATTTCCAAAGGGAGAGGGTGTAACACCCTCTCTCAGAGGAAATCCTTTATTCTCCCTTCCTGGTCTAGGGCTGCCTGGACCCCAGGAGGGCAGAAATCTGTCTGAGGGGTTGGCAGCAGCAGCAGCAGCAGCTGCCGTGAAATCCCGGAAAGGCAGTTTGGCAGTACCCGGGTTCTGTGCTAGACATGTTACATGGCCATGTTCGGAGTTACCATTGTGACGACATACATAGGTAGTGACCCATGTATAGTGCACGCGTGTAATGGTGTCCTCGCACTCACAAAGTCCGGGGAATTTGCCCTGAACGATGCGGGGGCACCTTGGCTAGTGCCAGGGTGCCCACACACTAAGTAACTTGGCACCCAACCTTCACCAGGTGAAGGTTAGACATATAGGTGACTTATAAGTTACTTATGTGCAGTGGTAAATGGCTGTGAAATAACGTGGACGTTATTTTACGCAGGCTGCAGTGGCAGGCCTGTGTAAGAACTGTCTGTGCTCCCTATGGGTGGCAAAAGAAATGCTGCAGCCCATAGGGATCTCCTGGAACCCCAATACCCTGGGTACCTCAGTACCATATACAAGGGAATTATATGGGTGTACCAGTATGCCAATGTGAATTGGTAAATTTAGTCACTAGCCTGTTAGTGACAAATTTGGGAAGAAGAGAGAGCATAAACACTGAGGTTCTGGTTAGCAGAGCCTCAGTGATACAGTTAGGCACTACACAGGGAACACATACAGGGCACATAATATGAGCACTGGGCCCCTGTCTAGAAGGGTCCCAGTGACACAAGGACAAAAACAACATACATACAGTGAAATATGAGGGTAACATGCCAGGCAAGATGGTACTTTCCTAAACAACCCCCCCCAAACGAAGGACAATAAGACTAGCCATGACCTGATGAGTCTTCATTGTCTAGGTGGAAATATCTGGAGAGTCCATCTGCATTGGAGTGGGTACTCCCAGGTCTATGTTCCACAGTATAGTCCATTCCCTGTAGAGATATGGACCACCTCAACCATTTAGGGTTTTCACCTTTCATTTGTTTTAGCCAAAGTAGAGGTTTGTGGTCTGTTTGAACAATAAAGTGAGTGCCAAACAGGAATGGCCTCAACTTTTTCAGTGCCCAGACACCAGCAAAGGCCTCCCTCTCTATGGCAGACCAACGCTTTTCTCTAGGGGTCAACCTTCTGCTGATAAAAGCAACTGGTTGATCCTGGCCCTCTGAATTCAGTTGTGATAAGACTACCCCTACCCCTAATTCAGATGCATCAGTTTGAACAATGAATTTCTTGGAGTAAGATGGGCTTTTTAGTACAGGTGCAGAGCACATGGCCTGTTTGAGCTCCTCAAAAGCTTTCTGACAGCTAGCTGTCCATAACATCTTCTTAGGCATTTTCTTAGTTGTGAGATCATTAAGAGGGGCTGCTATGGAGCCATCATTTTTAATGAATCTCCTGTAATTCCCTGTGAGGCCTAAAAAGGCTCTCACCTGGGTGTGAGTTGTAGGGGGAACCCAATCCATGATTGTCTGGAATTTCCCCTGTAGTGGTGCAATCTGTTCTCCACCTACCAGGTGGCCCAGATAAACCACTTTCCCCTGCTCTATCTGGCACTTTGAGGCCTTGATAGTGAGGCCTGCCTTTTGAAGGGCTTCCAAAACTTTCCAAAGGTGGACCAGGTGCTTATCCCAGGTTGAGCTAAATACAGCAATATCATCAAGATATGCTGCACTGAAAGCCTCCAACCCTTGCAGGACTCTGTTCACCAACCTCTGAAAAGTGGCAGGTGCATTTTTCAAACCAAAGGGCATCACTGTAAATTGGTAGTGCCCTCCTATAGTTGAAAATGCAGTCTTTGGTCTAGCATCTTCTCCCAATCTGATCCCCCAGTACCCTGCAGTCAGATCAAAAGTGCTAAGATACTTGGCAGATGCCAGTGTATCAATGAGCTCATCTGCCCTGGGTATAGGGTGAGAATCAGTTTTTGTTACCTGATTGAGACCTCTGTAGTCTACACAAAACCTCATCTCCCTCTTTCCATCTTTGGTGTGAGGGTTTGGTACAAGCACCACTGGGGTAGCCCATGGGCTTTCAGAAGGCTCAATCACTCCCAGATCCAACATTTTCTGCACCTCTTGTTCAATGCAGTCTCTGACATGGTCAGGCTGCCTCTTAATTTTACTTTTGACAGGCAGGCTGTCTCCAGTGTCAAGTGTGTGTTCACACCAGGATGTGGTACCTGGCACAATTGAAAAGAGGTCAGAAAATTGTCCTAGGAGATTGATGCAGTTGTCTTTCTGTTCCACTGTTAGACAATCTGCTAAAACTACTCCCTCCACTAAGGCATCTGCTTCAGTGGTGGAGAAGAGATCAGGGAGAGGGTCACTCTCTTCTTCTTGTCCCACATCTGTTGCCATGAGCAGGGTGAGATCAGCCCTGTCATAGTAGAGTTTCAGGTGGTTGACATGAATCACCCTAGGGGGAGTCCTGGCAGTGCCCAGGTCTACCAAATAGGTAACCTCACCCTTTTTCTCAACAATTATATGGGGTCCACTCCATTTGTCTTGGAGTGCTCTTGGGCCACAGGGTCCAATACCCACACCTTCTATCCCGTTTGGTACTGGATCAGAACAGCATTCTGGTCATGCCATTGCTTTTGCAGCTCCTGGCTGGCCTAAAGGTTTTTACTGGCCATTTTCATGTACTCAGCCATTCTGAATATTAGGCCAAGTACATAGTCCACTATGTCCTGTTTAGGAGCTTTTAAAGATTGTTCCCAACCCTCCTTCACAAGAGTGAGTGGACCTCTTACAGGGTGCCCAATGAGGAGTTCAAAGGGGCTGAAGCCCACTCCTTTCTGGGGTACCACCCTGTAAGCAAAAAGGACGCAAGGTATCAGGACATCCCATCTCCTCCTGAGTTTTTCAGGGAGTCCCATTAACATACCTTTGAGAGTTTTATTAAACTTCTCTACCAGTCCGTTAGTCTGTGGATGGTAAGGGGTGGTGAACTTGTAGGTAACACCGCACTCCTTCCACATTGCTTTCAAGTATGCAGACATGAAGTTGCTACCCCTGTCTGATACTACCTCTTTACGCAAACCCACCCTGGAAAAGATTCCCAGGAGGGCCTTTGCCACTGCAGGAGCTGTAGTGGTCCTTAGAGGAATTGCTTCAGGATATCTTGTGGTATGGTCCACAACCACCAAGATAAACCTATTGCCTGAAGCAGTAGGAGGGTCAAGGAGGCCAACTATGTCAACCCCTACCCTTTCAAAGGGCACCCTAACCACTGGAAGTGGAATTAGAGGGGCCTTTGGAGTGCCACCAGTCTTGCCACTGGCTTGGCAGGTCACACAAGACTTGCAGAAATCTTTAGTGTCCTCTGACATCCTAGGTCAGTAAAACAAGGGGACAACTCTTTCCCAAGTTTTTATCTGGCCCAAATGCCCAGCCAAAGGAATGTCATGTGCAAGAGTTAGGAGAAACTCTCTGTACTGCACGGGAATGACCAATCGCCTGGCTGCTCCAGGTTTTGGGTCCCTTGCCTCTGTGTACAAGAGGTTATCCTCCCAGTATACTCTATGGCTGTCATTGACATCCCCATTTTGCTGTTTGACAGCTTGCTGTCTGAGACCCTCTAATGTGGGACAGGTTTGCTGTGCCACACTCAGCTCTTCTCTGTCAGGCCGACCTCCACCCAAAAGCTCAGCAGTATCTGCTGCCAGCTCATCTGGTGAAGGTGCTGCACTGGGAGGAAATTACTCTTCCTCAGAAGGGGAATCATCTGTAGAGGGAGGAATAGTGGGTAGGGACTTACCCTTGCTACCCCTAGCTTTAGGGAGCACTTGGTCTATTGTACCAGGATCCAAGTTACCCTGTCCTTTTTGCTTTTTGGCCTGAGCCCTGGTTAAAGCAAAAATATGCCCAGGAATGCCCATCATTGCTGCATGAGCCTCCAACTCCACTTCTGCCCAAGCTGATGTCTCTAAAACATTCCCTAGTAGACAGTATACAGGTAAATCTGAGGCAACCACAACTTTGTTTGGACCACTAACCGCCCCCCCCACCCAGTTGAGATTCACAACAGCCATGGGGTGGCTAAAAGTGTTGGTATGAGCGTCTGTCACTTGGTACTGCTGACCAAGTAGGTGTTGTTCAGGGTGGACCAGTTTTTCTATCACCATAGTTACACTGGCACCTGTGTCCTTGTACGCCTGGACCTCAACACCATTTATTAGGGGAAGTTGCTTGTACTTATCCATATTAAGGGGACAAGCAACCAAGGTGGCCAAATCCATGGCACCTTCAGAGACTAAAACAGCCTCTGTGGTCTCTCTAACAAGACCAACCCCAACTACATTGCCATTAGTGAGCCCAGTTACACCCTTGGATTGGCTATTAGTAGGAGATTCCCCACCACCACTGCTATTTCTAGGGGCACTAGAATTTGAAGCAGGGGTTGTGGTGGTGGGAGGTTTGGTGTTTTTCTTTGGACAACTGGAGTCAGTTGCCCAATGGCCTTTGACTTTACACAAGTAACACCAATGCTTTTTAGGTTGATTATAGGAAGAGGATTTGGACCCACCATCCCCAGAGGATTTTTGTGGGCCTGATGAAGACTCAGAATGTTTACTTTTGTCCCCACCCTTGTCTGAAGACTTACCATGCTTCTTGTTGCCATCCTTGTCACCCCCTGTATGAACTTTTCTGTTCACCCTTGTTCTGACCCACTTGTCTGCCTTCTTTCCCAATTCTTAGGGAGAGGTCAGATCTGAGTCCACTAGGTATTGGTGCAACAAGTCAGACAAACATTTGTTCAGAATATGCTCTCTCAGAATAAGATTATACAGGCTTTCATAGTCAGATACCTTACTGCCATGTAACCACCCTTCCAAGGCCTTCACTGAATTGTCCACAAAATCTGGCCAGTCTTGAGAGGACTCTTTTCTGGTGTCTTTGAACTTAATCCTGTATTGTTCAGTGGTTAAGCCAAATCCATCCAAGAGTGCATCCTTCAATACTGTGCAGTTGTTAGCTTCACTTTCTCTAACAGTAAGGAGCCTACCCCTACCCTTTCCAGTGAAAGATAGCCATAAAATAGCAGCCCACTGCCTTTGAGGGACCAACTGCACCATACAGGCCCTCCCAAGTGCAGCAAACCACTTGCTGATGTCATCCCCCTCCTTGTAAGGGGGGACTATCTTGTGCGGATTCCTGGAATCAAGCTCTCTAACAGGATTACTATCAGGAATACTGCTGCTGCCACCATGGGGTCCAAACCCCAATCTCTGTGTCTCCTTCTCCATGTCTAGGAAATCCCTATCTAAGGCCAACTGTTACTGTTTAAGCTTCAGTCTGGTCCCTTCAATCCTCAACTTTTAAGTTCCCTTTCTAACAAGTTATCCTCAGGGCGGGTGGGTTGGGAATGCTTTGACACAGATGACAAATTTGAAATTTCAGTGGGGGACCTGTCCCTAACTGTCTGGACCCTGGTAACGTGGCCTCTAAGAATAAAGGATGCCCTACTGTGATGGGAACCTCCATCACTACCAGCATTACTAGGTGCCTTGCTAGGGGACAGACCCTTATCAGAACCCTCCCCAGCTTCCTCAAGGGGTTCCTCTGAATCAGACTGGGAAGCTTCTACTAACCTCTCATTTGATGGGCCAGACTGGTTCTGGTCATCTACCATAAGCATGTTAAACAGAAACTCTTTTGTAGGGTTCTTTCCTCTAACTAAACCTCTATCTAAGCAGAGACTCCTTAAGCTCTTGTAATTCAAAATGTCATAAGTAGCATTGACAGTTTTGAGAGTGGAATCTACCACAGACATGATAGCAAAAAGGTTTAGAGATAGGAAGAAGAGAGAAAAAGTTTCAGAACTTTTTAAAGCACAGAGAAAAAAAACTTTTTCTACCTTTTAGAAAACGTTTAGAAGTTTTAAGAAACTTTTCAGAACTTTGTAAAAAGTTTAAGAATAGAAAAGCAAACTTTTTGGTTATGTGTACATACACTGAACTGTTTCGTAAATGATTCCCTTATAAAAAGTACAAAATGACAAAGTGGTAAAGCAGTTACAAGTACTTATCCCACCGCAGCACTACCAATGCAGGAGGCTGGCCTGCATTGTAGTGGGTACCAAAGGTACTTACACCTTGTGCCAGGTCCAGTTATCCCTTATTAGTAGAATAGAGGTGTTTCTAGCAGCTTAGGCTGATAGAAGGTAGCTATGGCAAAGCAGCTTAGGCTGAACTAGGGGACATGCAAAGCTCCTACTATACCACTTATATCATATGCACAATATCATAAGAAAACACAATACTCAGAGTTAGTCAAAATAAAGGTACATTATTTTTATGACAATATGCCACACGTATCTCAGTGAGTACCCTCAGTAAGGAGGTAAGTAATATACACAAGTTATGTGTACACAAACCCAAAACAGGTAAGTAAGAGTCAGAAAATGTATGCAAACAGTGTAGAATTACAATAGGATGCAATAGGGAAACACAGGTATAGGGGCAACACAAACCATATACTTCAAAAGTGGAATGCGAATCACAAATGGACCCCAGACCATGGGAGCTTGTAGAGGGTCGCTGGGACTGTAAGAAAACAGTCAGGGTGTTCAAGATACCCCACCCCAAGACCCTGAAAAGTAGGAGTAAAGTACACCTACTACCCCAAGAGAGCACAATATTCGTGATAGGGGGATTCTGCAAGAACAACACACACCATCAGTACACTGACAATGGATTTCTGGACCTGAGGACCTGCAAGGCAAGGGGACCAAGTCCAATAGTTGCAACAGTGTCCAGGGGGGGCAGGAGCCCAAGAAACCCAGGATGAAGGTGCAAGGAAGCTGCCTCCAGTTGGAAGAAGCTTGGAGTTCTGCAAGAAAGAAGAGGACTAGGAACTTCTCCTTTGGAGGAAAGATGTCCTACATCACGGTGAAGCTTGCAGATGTGTTCCTACACAAAAATACCACAAACAAGCCTTGCTATCTGCAAGGTTCATAGTAGAGGTTTTTGGGTGCTGTTGAGGACCAGGAAAGACCAGAATGTTGCCCCTTGGAGGAAGAGACAGAAGGGGCGCTCAGCAACTCAGCGAGCCCTCACACAAGCAGGCAGCATCTGCAGAAGTACCCCAACAGGCACTTAGAAGATTAGTGAACCGGAGTCCACGTGAAGTTACAAAGGAGGGTCCCACGACGTCAGAGGCCAGCTCAGAGGGTTGAGCACTGCAAGACGGAGTGCGCGGGACCCAGGCTTGGCTGTGCACAAAGGAAATCCTGGAAGAGTGCACAGAGGCCGGAGCAGCTGCAAATCACGCAGTACACAGCTTTGCAGTCTAGCGTGGGGATGCAAGGACTTACCTCAACCAAACATGGACTGAAGAGTCACTGGACTGTGGGAGTCACTTGGACAAAGTTGCTGTGTTCCAGGGACCACGCTCGTCAGGATGAGAGGGGACCCAGAGGACAGGTAATGCAGTCTTTTGGTGCCTGGGTTAGCAGGGGGAAGATTCCGTCAACCCACAGGAGATTTCTTCTGAGCTGCTGCTGCAGGGTGAAGGCAGGCTACCCCCAGAGCATGCACCACCTGAAAACAGTCGAGAAAGCCGGCAGGATTAGGCGCTATAATGTTGCTGGTAGTCGTCTTGCTACTTTGTTGCGGTTTTGCAGGCATCCTGGAGCAGTCAGCAGTCGATCCTTGGTAGAAGTTGAAGAGGGAGATGCAGAGGAACTCTAGTGAGCTCTTGCATTCCTTATCTGAAGAATTCCTCAAAACAGAGACCCTTAATATCCAGAAAAGGATGTTTGACTACTAAGGAATGAGGATTGGCTACCAAGAGAGGTAAGAGCCTATCAGAGGGAGTCTCTGACGTCACCTGCTGGCACTGGCCACTCAGAGCAGTCCAGTGTGCTCCCAACACCTCTGTTTCCAAGATGGCAGAGGTCTGGGACACACTGGAGGAGCTCTGGGCACCTCCCCTGTGAGATACTGGTCAGGGGAGTGGTCACTCCCCTTTCCTTTGTCCAGTTTCATGCCAGAGCAGGGCTGGGGGATCCCTGAACCGGTGTAGACTGGCTTATGCAGAGATGGGCACCATCTGTTCCCATCAAAGCATTTCCAGAGGCTGGGGGAGGCTACTCCTCCCCAGCCCTTCACACCTATTTCCAAAGGGATCTGGTGTAACACCCTCTCTCATAGGAAATCCTTTGTTCTGCCTTCCTGAGCCAGTACTGCCTGGACCCCAAGAGGGCAGAAACCTGTCTGAGGGGTGGCAGCAGCAGCAGCTGCAGTGGAAACCCTGGACAGGCAGTTTGGCAGTACCAGGGTTCTGTGCTAGAGACCCGGGGGATCATGGAATTATCCCCCCAATACCAGAATGGTATTGGGGTGACAATTCCATGATCTTAGACATGTTACATGGCCATGTTCGAAGTTACCATTGTGATGTTATACATAGGTAGTGACGTATGTATAGTGCACACGTGTAATGGTGTCCCCGCACTCACAAAGTCCGGGGAATTTGCCATGAACAATGTGGGGGCACCTTGGCTAGTGCCAGGGTGCCCACACACTAAGTAACTTGGCACCCAACCTTCACCAGGTGAGGGTTGGACATATAGGTGACATATAAGTTACTTATGTGCAGTGGTAAATGGCTGTGAAATAACGTGGACGTTATTTCACGCAGGCTGCAGGGGCAGGCTTGTGTAAGAATTGTCTGAGCTCCCTATGGGTGGCAAAAGAAATGCTGCAGCCCATAGGGATCTCCTGGAACCCCAATACCCTGGGTACCTCAGTACCGTATACAAGGGAATTATATGGGTGTACCAGTATACCAATGTGAATTGGTAAATTTAGTCACTAGCCTGCAGTGAAAAATTTAGAAAGCAGAGAGAGCATAAACACTGAGGTTCTGGTTAGCAGAGCCTCAGTGATACAGTTAGGCACCACACAGGGAACACATACAGGGCACATACTATGAGCACTAGGGCCCTGTCTGGCAGGGTCCCAGTGACACAAGACTAAAACAACATACATACAGTGAAATATGGGGGTAACATGCCAGGCAAGATGGTAATTTCCTACAATGGAATGATAGCCTTATAGCCCTTCATAGCTGGGATATGCCGACCATTAAAGACCTGCTCCCTTGTTAAAGGCCTTCACCTTTCAGCTCGGACCTGTAACGCCGGGGCGGGAGCCTTTAATGACTGCTATAGCCTACTTCAGTGATCTCTAAGGCTATAGTAAATCTCATGCAATGAGTGGGAAGTTAGCAGATTATTGAATGGTTTGTCTTGAAGATTTTCAAATGCCCTCAAACATGAGAGTTTGCTGGCATTTCCACACTACTATTGGACACCCTCGAAATTGTCAAAGTTTTAATCAAGGCTGGAGTAAAACTCTTTTTAGGGAAGGAAGAACTGTTGAAGGGGACACATGCGAGGAGGTTTCTTGACAGGGAAATATTTTTCTAATAGAAAAATGAAAGAAAAGATAAAGGCGGTCATTACAACATTAGCGGTAAAAGCCACTAACCGCCGTGCAGAAGACTGCCAACACACCGCCGCGGAAAACCGCCACATCTATTATGACCCACAACATTGAATCCGCCAAAATTCAGACACCCACACAAGTCCGCCACACCAAAGGTCAGTGATAAACTGGTGAAAACAAAACCTCCATCGTCACGACAACAGAAATACGCCCACACTATCACGACCCACGAATCCATGCGGCGGTCTTTCAACCGCGGCATTCCATTGGCGGTACACACCGCTGCGCTCAAAATACACACACATCTCCAAAACACAGCCACATTGGACAATTCCAAATACACACACCTGATACACATACACACACCACTCCCACACATCCAATACAATATAAAACACACACCCACATCACCAACAAACCCCTATGACAAAATTTCATGAACGCAGGCCAGAGAGAGACACCACCATCAACAATAGTAGCATCCACAGGCACACAACACCATCACCCACATTACTTCCACGCACCTCACACTGCACACCACTACATATCAGCACACTTAACACCCCACACATCACCTACACCACCCCATGGCACGGCAAAGACACCCCAGATTCTCGGAGGAGGAGCTCAGGGTCATGGTGGAGGAAATCATCCGGGTAGAACCACAGCTATTCGGATCAAAGGTGCAGCACACCTCAATTGCAAGGAAGATGGAGCTATGGCGAAGAATAGTGGACAGGGTCAACGCAGTGGGACAGCACCCAAGAAATCGGGAGGACATCAGGAAGAGGTGGGATGACCTACGGGGGAAGGTGCGTTCCGTGGTATCAAGACACCACCTGGCGGTTCAGCGGACTGGCGGTGGACCCCCACCTCCTACGCCACAACTAACAACATGGGAGGAGCAGGTCTTGGCGATTCTGCATCCTGAGGGCCTACAGGAGTAGGTGGAGGAATAGACTCTGGTAAGTCAAATCTTAACTATTACGTTCCCCACCCTACTTGCATGCCATCACATACTCCCATACTCTAAATCCTCACAAATGTCCCAACATCACAACCCACCCATCCCAACACCAAGCCCTGCATGCAACAACAACGCATGGACACCCATCACTAAAGCATGGCTGCTGCACATACTCATACACCCCCCTAAACCATCATCACACAAGGTCCCACATAGGAATGCAAGCACTGGGATACATGGTCACCCACCCATTGCACATCTTGCCACACACAGATGTAATAAACATCCTTTTATAACCCTGCAGGACCCCTACCCAACGTCACCGGACAGGAGGGTCTACACATGTCCACACCACCAACAGAAGAGACCCACAGTGATGACAGCACCTCTGTCCAACTGATTCTAGATGACCAGCCCAGCCCATCGGGGACCTCTGGACAGTTGGTTCCCCGAACCCAGTCACAGGCCATCACAGAGCTACCCCTCTCTGGAAACACCAGCATAGCACCCACCCAGCGAGCCCATACCTCCGTCCCCAGGACACGTCAATCAGCAGTGTGTCCACCACTACAGGGAACCCAGGCTAACCCACCACCCCAACAACAGCAGGGACCTGGGGGCAGTGGTAGTGGGCACACGGTCCAGGGGACGGAGGCCCATGAACACAGGGGAACTGGGAGGGCTGCTGTGCGACAGGGGGCGGACAGGCCCAGGGAACCCACTCTCCACGAGGCCCTCTCCTCCATCATGGGAGCCTACCACCACTCCCAGGAGAAGATGGCAACGGTACTGGCCAAGTTTCAGGAGACCCAGAGCCTGCAGGAGGAACAGTATATGGGCTTCAGGGAGGAACTCAGAACCATCAATTCCACCCTGGGCACCATCGTAGGGGTGCTGAAGGAAGTACTGAACACCAGGAGGGACAGTGTGGCACAACAAGGGGCCCCTGACACTAGCATGGACGATGAACTGCCCGCCATCTCCGCCTGCGCTAGTGGACAGGAGGCACCGCCACAGGACCACCACACCAGCAACCCACCCCCTGCAGAGGGAGAACCATCTTGCAAACGGTCCCTAAGATCCAGGAACAAGACAGAGAACAATACCAAGACCCCAGCCAAGAAATGAGACCACCCTGAATGTCATCCTACTGTCCCACTTTGTCACCCTGTCCATCCTTAAACTGCCCCAGCTCCACTTCCTATGCCCATTTGGGCAATGCACCTGTGAGACTAATAGACTGGACTCTGCCATGGACATTCCTCCACCATCACCCCTTACCATTTTGCAATACCCTCCAATATTGAGCACTTAAATAAACACCCTTAAAGCACAAAACAATCTGGAGCCAGTCTGTGATTTCGGAATACTGTATTAGCAATAACAGTTGCAAAAAGCTTTTTCATTTGTAATGTCAACATACCTATGTCACACAGCTCTAGTCAATGAGGAATCAAAGCAGATGACACACTGTGGGACCCAGTTCTGTGAAATCATAAGGGAAAGTGCCTACTCAGTGACCATACACTGGGTGAAAACGACAGACAGTAGAGAGGCAGTAGAGTTTAAGTACATGTAGTAGGCAGCTCTGTATTCTTACCTGTGTTTCACTGGAAATATTGCTGGATCACAGAGTTCCTGTTGTCCATGACTTCTTCCTCTGCTTCCTCATCTTCACTGTCCACAGGCTCCACAGCTGCAACAACACCGCCATCTGGACTATCCTCCTGCAGAAAAGGCACCTGTCGTCACAAAGCCAAGTTGTGAAGCATACAGCAGGCCACGATGATCTGGCACACCTTCTTTGGTGAGTAGAATAGGGATCCACCTGTCATATGGAGGCACCTGAACCTGGCCTTCAGGAGGCCGAAGGTCCGCTCAATCACCCTCCTAGTTCGCCCATGGGCCTCATTGTAGCGTTCCTCTGCTCTTGTCCTGGGATTCCTCGCTGGGGTCAGTAGCCATGACAGGTTGGGGTAACCAGAGTCACCTGCAAATGGCGAGGGACAACTGTTAGACACACTTAAACCTGGAGGGATATCCCCAGACCCACACAACCATTCCCATTGACTAGCTTCCAGGTGCTCACCTGATAGCCACACACAGTGCCTCTGGAGTTGACCCATCACATAAGGGATGCAGCTACTCCGCAGGATGTAGGCGTCATGCACAGAGCCGGGGTACATGGCATTCACATGGGAGATGTACTGGTCGGCCAAACATACCATCTGTACATTCATGGAATGATAACTCTTCCTGTTTCTGTACACCTGTTCACTCCTGTGGGAGGGTACCACAGCCACATGTGTCCCATCAATGGCACCTATGATGTTGGGGATATGTCCCAGGGCATAGAAATCACCTTTCACTCTAGGCAAATCATTCACCTGAGGGAAAACGATGTAGCTCCGCATGTGTTTCAGCAGGGCAGACAACACTCTGGACAACACGTTGGAAAACATAGGCTGGGACATCCCTGATGCTATGCTACTGTTGTTTGAAATGACCCACTTGCAAGGAAATGGAGCACTGACAGCACCTGCAATTGAGGGGGGATTCCTGAGGGATGGCGGATAGCTGACATCAGGTCTGGCTCCAACTGGGTACACAGTTCCTGGATTGTGGCACGGTCAAACCTGGATGTGATTTGTGATTATCCTCCATTGTTGACAGGTCCACCAGGGGTCGGTACACCGGAGGATGCCGCCATCTCCTCACATTTCCCAGCGGACGGTGCCTATGAAGCACAGAGTCAAACAACTCAGAGGTACGTACACACAGCTTACACAGAACACCATTCATAATCTAAAAAGTGGCCTGTATGTGTGTTGAGTCTAGGCCTAGGTATGTGTGATGCAGTTGAAAATGTAGCCATGTGGGTCCCTGAAATGGTGGCTGCCTGACCTGTAAAGTGGGACAATGGGATGTGAGGTAACTGTACTGGCGTTGTACACCGTCGAGACAGGCGGTCGAAGACCGCGGCGCAATGCTGCATTGGTTAACATTTTACCCTATGGGGCCCAGGAGCCAATGACGATGTACGCCTGCGGTGATGGTACGCACCGCCGCAGAAGTGACCGCCATTTTCTATCTGTTCAATCACTCGATACCTGATCTTCGACAGGAGAGGACCTACACTGCAAGTGCTGCTGTGACCTCGGTCTGGAAGAGACAATGGCTCGAGTGTCTGGGGAAAGGGCCCCTGCCTTCACATCGGAGGAGTTGGAGAAACTCGTGGATGGGGTCCTCCCCCAGTACACGCTACTCTACGGTCCTCCATACAAACAAGTAAGTACACTGGGAGCATGCTGTATGGGCTATGCCCGTGTGGAGAGGGGTGGATTTAAGAAGGAAGGGGGGAGAGTGCGGCGAACATGAAACGACGGTGAGTGTATGTGCCACATGGCAAGGGTAGGGATGGGGGCCAATCACTTTGACGGTGCAGTTGGTAATAACTTTCTCTTCCCCCTGTACAAATCATGTAGGTCAGCGCCCACCAGAAAAAATATATTTGGCGTGCCATCGCCAAGGACGTCTGGACCCTGGGGGTCTACCACAAACGGAGCATCCCCTGCCGAAAAGATGGGAGGAGATTCACCGCAGGAGCATGAAGACGGCGGAGGCTCAGCTGAGGATGGCCTCCCAACGTGGGAGGGGTGCCCGTCACACCATAACCCACCTGATGTTCAGGATCCTGGCGGTGGCGTACCCGGAGTTGGATGGGCGCTTGAGGGCATCACAGGAGCCACAAGGGGGTGAGTACACTCTCATCCTGCAGATTTTGCGCAGAGTGGAGGTGTCTGGGTGGGGGAGGTGGGCTGTGGGTTTCCCTAGGCCAGGGCGAGTTCCATAGGCAACCGGACCTCTGTAGAGTGCCAACTACACCTAGTCATGCCCCTGTGTCATCCATGTGTGCAGATGTCATCCATAGCCTAGTAGGCCATTTCCCAGGAATTGAACAGTGGAGCCCAAGAGCGCGGCATAGTGCAGGGGGCTTCTGTGTCTGTCGTGTCTGCCAACGGTAGCGGTAATACATGCACTCAACATGTCTTTCTTCTGTTGTGTCCCCCCTTTTTGTGGTCTCCCTGTTCATGTGTGCATTAGCATCATCAGGCGGAGGAGCAGTGGCACTGGAGCACGAGGCGGCAGCATCCCACACGGCCATGGAGGGCCACACTACGGAATCGGAGTTCACCAGTGGGACGGAGGGTGAGGGGAGCTCCACAGCGGGGACAGGAGCTGAGACCAGTGACACGGACTCGTCCTCTGATGGGAGCTCCCTTGTGGTGGCGGCAACATCTGTGCCCCTCCCCCATCCACAGGTTCAGCTGCCACCCCCCCTTCCAGCACCGCCCTCCCAGCAGCCCCTCAGCCTTCGCCACGTGCCCGCTCACCCGGGAGGGTGGGCATCACCTTCACACCAGGCACCTCAGGCCCTGCCCCAGTCACCCCTGCTGCCCTCAGTGAGGAGGCCATTGACCTCCTCAGGTCCCTCACTGTTGGGCAGTCTACCATTTTGAATGCCATCCAGGGTGTAGAAAGGCAGTTGCAACAAACAAATGCATTCCTGGAGGGCATTCATTCTGGTCAGGCGGCCCTTCAGTGAGCTTTTCAGACTCTGGCCTCAGCACTGATGGCAGCCACTGTCCCTGTGTCTAGCCTCCCTCTCCACCTTCCTCCACCCAGACCCAATCCCCTGTACCCCAGCCTATCCCAAGCACACCTCTAGACCAGCATGCACACATGTCAACACACAAGGGAAGCTCAGGCAAACATAAGCACCACACATCCCACAGGCACTCACGCCAGCATCACACACATGCAGACACACCAACATCCACTGCCTCCACTGTGTCCCCCTCCTCCTCGTCTCCCTCCTCCCTCCCAGTCTCGTCTACACTCACACCTGCATGCACTACCTCTACAGCCACTACAACCATCACCAGCACACCCACCACCACACCCCGCTCACGTGCAGTCACCACCCCCATTACCATTCACACGTCCCGTGTCCTCTCCCAGTGTGTCTGTGACGCCCCCTCCCAAGATACACAAACACAGGCACACACCCACCCAACAGCCATCCACCTCACAACAGCCTCCAGCGCATGCACCTTCACCAAAAGTCACCAAACGGACACCTCCTACAACCACAACCTCTTCCTCCACTCCCAAACCCCCTCCAGCTACCCGTCCCAGTGTCTCCCAAAAACTTTTCCTGTCCAACCTTGACCTCTTTCCCACACCTCCCCCACCCCGTCCATCTCCTAGGTCCCTAACTAGCACCTCAGCCACAACATCTCCGGGACCAGTGGTGCCTGTAGTCACCGGACTCTGGAGTGCACCGGCCACCAGGGCAGCCAGTGTGGCACGGAGCCACAGCACAGAAAGTCCCCCACCTGTGAAGCATCAGAAGTTGGCAAGTGCCCGGTGGGAGAGGGGGAAGACTCCAGCCACCAAAGCCGCTCCCAGGGGTACAGGTGGGAGTGTGGAGTCAGCTGCGACACCTTCCAAGGTGGGGAAGGGGCACAAGAAAGTCAGCAAGTCTCGGAAGAGCAGAACGGCAGAGAAGACCGCCATCATCCCCGCTGCCCAGGAGGCCACCGCCATCATCCCCGCTGCCGAGGAGGCCACCGCCAGCACCAGCCCAGCTGCCCAGGAGGCCACCGCCAGCACCAGCCCAGCTGCCCAGGAGGCCACTGCCAGCACCAGCCCAGCTGGAACAGGGAGGACCGCCAGCACAAGCCCCGCTGGGCCATGATGGACCGACAGCAAAAGTCCAGCTGGGCCATGAAGGACCGCCAGCAAGAGTCCCGCTGGGCCATGAAGGACCGCCAGCAAGAGCCCCGCTGGGTCATGAAGGACCGCCAGCAAGAGCCCCGCTGGGCCATGAAGGACCGCCAGCAAAAACCCTGCTGGGCCATGAAGGACCACCAGCAAAAGCCCAGTTGGGCCATGAAGGACCGCCAGCAAAAGCCCCGCTGGGCCATGAAGGACCGCCAGCATCTGAGTCACTGCAAGGGAGACCCCCGCTCCAAGCACCGCTGAACAGGGCACTGTGAGAAAGTTGCCTCTTTCTAGCCTTGTTACCCCTACTTTTGGCCTGTTTGTGAGTACATGTCAGGGTGTTTTCACTGTCTCACTGGGATCCTGCTAGCCAGGGCCCAGTGCTCATAGTGAAAACCCTATGTTGTCAGTATGTTTGTTTTGTGTCACTGGGACCCTGCTAGCCAAGACCCCAGTGCTCATAAGCTTGTGGCCTATATGTATGTGTTCCCTGTGTGATGCCTAACTATCTCACTGAGGCTCTGCTAACCAGAACCTCAGTGGTTATGCTCTCTCTGCTTTCCAAATTTGTCACTAACAGGCTAGTGACTAAATTTACCAATTTACATTGGCATACTGGTACACCCATATAATTCCCTAGTATATGGTACTGAGGTACCCAGGGTATTGGGGTTCAAGGAGATCCCTATGGGCTGCAGCATTTCTTTTGCCACCCATAGGGGGCTCTCACAATTCTTACACAGGCTGCCACTGCAGCCTGCGTGAAATAACGTCCAAGTTATTTCACAGCCATTTACCACTGCACTTAAGTAACTTATAAGTCACCTATATGTCTAACCTTCACCTGGTGAAGGTTGGGTGCAAAGTTTCTTAGTGTGTGGGCAGCCTGGCACTAGCCAAGGTGCCTCCACATCGTTCAGGGCAAATTCCCCGGACTTTGTGAGTGAGGGGACACCATTAAACGCATGCACTGTACATAGGTCACTACCTATACAGTGTCACAATGGTAACTCCGAACATGGCCATGTAACATGTCTAAGATCATGGAATTGTCACATCAATGCCATTCTGGCACTGGGGGGACAATTCCAAGATCCCCCAAGTCTCTAGCACAAACTGCCAAACTGCCTTTCCGGGGTCTCCACAGCAGCTGCTGCTGCTGCCAACCCCTCAAACAGATTTCTGCCCTCCTGGGGTACAGGCAGTTCTGGCCCAGGAAGGCAGAACAAAGGACTTCCTCTGAGAGAGGGTGTAACACCCTCTCCCTTTGTAAATAGGTGTGAGGGCTGGGGAGGAGTAGCCTCCCCCAGCCTCTGGAAATGCTTTGATGGGCACAGATGGTGCCCATCTCTGCATAAGCCAGTCTACACCGGTTCAGGGATCCCCCAGCCCTGCTCTGGTGCGAAAATGGACAAAGGAAAGGGGAGTGACCACTCCCCTGACCTGCACCTCCCAGGGGAGGTGCCCAGAGCTCCTCCAGTGTGTCCCAGACCCCTGCCATCTTGGAAACAGAGGTGTTGGGGGCACACTGGACTGCTCTGAGTGGCCAGAGCCAGCAGGTGATGTCAGAGGCTCCTTCTGAGAGGCTCTTACCTCTCTTGGTAGCCAATCCTCCTAACCTGGTAGCCAAACCTCATTTTCTGGCTATTTAGGGTCTCTGCTTTGGGGAATTCTTCAGATAACGAATACAAGAGCTCACCAGAGTTCCTCTGCATCTTCCTCTTCACCTCCTACCAAAGGATCGACCGCTGACTGTTCAGGACGCCTGCAAAACTGCAACAAAGTAGCCAGACGACTACCATCAACATTGTAGCGCCTCATCCTGCCGGCTTTCTCGACTGTTTGCAGGTGGTGCATGCTCTGGGGCTAGCCTGCCTTCACCCTGCACCAGAAGCTCTGAAGAAATCTCCAGTGGGTCGATGGAATCTTCCCCCTGCTAACGCAGGCACCAAAAGACTGCATCACTGGTCCTCTGGGTCCCCTCTCATCCTGACGAGCGTGGTCCCTGGAACTCAGCAACTCTGTCCAAGTGACTCACACAGTCCAGTGACTCTTCAGTCCAAGTTTGGTGGAGGTAAGTCCTTGCCTCCCCATGCTAGACTGCATTGCTGGGTACTGCATGATTTGCAGCTGCTCCGGCTCCTATGCACTCCTCCAGGATTTCCTTCATGCACAGCCAAGCCTGGGTCCCCAGCACTCCGTCCTGCAGTGCACAACCTTCTGAGTTGTCCTCCGGCGTCATGGGACTCCATTTTGTGACTTTGCATGGAGTCCGGTTCACTTTCCTTCCAAGTGCCTGTTCAGGTACTTTTGCGGGTGCTGCCTGCTTCTGTGAGGGCTCCCTGAGTTGCTGGGCGCCCACCCTGTCTCCTCCTCCAAGTGGCGACATCCTGGTCCCTCCTGGGCCACAGCAGCACCCAAAAACCTCTACACAACCCTTGCAGCTAGCAAGGCTTGCTTGTGGTTTTTCTGCGTGCGAACACCTCTGCAAGCTTCATCGCGAAGTGGGACATCCATCCTCTAAAGGAGAAGTTCCTAGTCCTCTTCTTTCTTGCAGAACTCCAAGCTTCTTTCAACCGGTGGCAGCTTCCTTGCACCCTCAGCTGGCATTTCCTGGGTTCCTGCACACTCTCAACACTGTCGCAACTATTGGACTTGGTCTCCTTGTCTTACAGGTACTCAGGTCCGGAAAATCCACTGTTGTTGCATTGCTGGTGATTGTTCTTCCTGCAGAATCCCCATATCACAACTTCTGTGCTCTCTGGGGGTAGTAGGTGCACTTTATACCTACTTTTCAGGGTCTTGGGGTGGGCTATTTGTCTAACCCTCACTGTTTTCTTACAGTCCCAGTGACCCTCTTGAAGCTCACATAGGTTTGGGGTCAATTCATGGTTTGCATTCCACTTTTGGAGTATATGGTTTGTGTTGCCTGTGAGAAGGTAGCCTCTTTCTAGCCTTGTTACCCCCACTTTTGGCCTGTTTGTGAGTGTATGTCAGGGTGTTTGTCACTGTTTTCACTGTCTCACTGGGATCCTGATAGCCAGGCCCCAGTGCTCATAGTGAAAACACTATGTTTTCAGTATGGTTGTTATGTGTCACTGGGATCCTGCTGGTCAGGACCCCAGTGCTCATAGGTTTGTGGCCTATATGTATGTGTCACTGGGACCCTGTCACACAGGGCCACAGTGCTCATTGGTGTGCATGTACATGTTCCCTGTGTGGTGCCTAACTGTCTCACTGAGGCTCTGCTAACCAGAACCTCAGTGGTTATGCTCTCTCATTACTTTCAAATTGTCACTATCAGGCTAGTGACCATTTTTACCAATTTACATTGGCTTACTGGAACACCCTTATAATTCCCTAGTATATGGTACTGAGGTACCCAGGGTATTGGGGTTCCAGGAGATCCCTATGGGCTGCAGCATTTCTTTTGCCACCCATAGGGAGCTCTGACAATTCTTACACAGGCCTGCCACTGCAGCCTGAGTGAAATAACGTCCACGTTATTTCACAGCCATTTTACACTGCACTTAAGTAACTTATAAGTCACCTATATGTCTAACCTTTACCTGGTAAAGGTTAGGTGCAAAGTTACTTAGTGTGAGGGCACCCTGGCACTAGCCAAGGTGCCCCCACATTGTTCAGAGCCAATTCCCTGAACTTTGTGAGTGCGGGGACACCATTACACGCGTGCACTACATATAGGTCACTACCTATATGTAGCTTCACCATGGTAACTCCGAATATGGCCATGTAACATGTCTATGATCATGGAATTGCCCCCTCTATGCCATCCTGGCATTGTTGGTACAATTCCATGATCCCAGTGGTCTGTAGCACAGACCCTGGTACTGCCAGACTGCCCTTCCTGGGGTTTCACTGCAGCTGCTGCTGCTGCCAACCCCTTAGACAGGCAGCTGCCCTCCTGGGGTCCAGCCAGGCCTGGCCCAGGATGGCAGAACAAAGAACTTCCTCTGAGAGAGGGTGTGACACCCTCTCCCTTTGGAAAATGGTGTGAAGGCAGGGGAGGAGTAGCCTCCCCCAGCCTCTGGAAATGCTTTGTTGGGCACAGATGTGCCCAATTCTGCATAAGCCAGTCTACACCGGTTCAGGGACCCCTTAGCCCCTGCTCTGGCGCGAAACTGGACAAAGGAAAGGGGAGTGACCACTCCCCTGACCTGCACCTCCCCTGGGAGGTGTCCAGAGCTCCTCCAGTGTGCTCCAGACCTCTGCCATCTTGGAAACAGAGGTGCTGCTGGCACACTGGACTGCTCTGAGTGGCCAGTGCCACCAGGTGACGTCAGAGACTCCTTGTGATAGGCTCCTTCAGGTGTTAGTAGCCTTTCCTCTCTCCTAGGTAGCCAAACCCTCTTTTCTGGCTATTTAGGGTCTCTGTCTCTGGGGAAACTTCAGATAACGAATGCATGAGCTCAGCCGAGTTCCTCTGCATCTCTCTCTTCACCTTCTGATAAGGAATCGACCGCTGACCGCGCTGGAAGCTTGCAAACCTGCAACATAGTAGCAAAGACGACTACTGCAACTCTGTAACGCTGATCCTGCCGCCTTCTCGACTGTTTTCCTGCTTGTGCATGCTGTGGGGGTAGTCTGCCTCCTCTCTGCACCAGAAGCTCCGAAGAAATCTCCCGTGGGTCGACGGAATCTTCCCCCTGCAACCGCAGGCACCAAAAAGCTGCATTACCGGTCCCTTGGGTCTCCTCTCAGCACGACGAGCGAGGTCCCTCGAATCCAGCGACACCGTCCAAGTGACCCCCACAGTCCAGTGACTCTTCAGCCCAAGTTTGGTGGAGGTAAGTCCTTGCCTCACCTTGCTGGGCTGCATTGCTGGGAACCGCGACTTTGCAAGCTACTCCGGCCCCTGTGCACTTCCGGCGGAAATCCTTCGTGCACAGCCAAGCCTGGGTCCACGGCACTCTAACCTGCATTGCACGACTTTCTCGGCGACGTGGGACTCCTTTGTGCAACTTCGGCGAGCACCGTTTCACGCATCCTCGTAGTGCCTGTTTCTGGCACTTCTCCGGGTGCTACCTACTTCAGTGAGGGCTCTTTGTCTTGCACGACGTCCCCTCTCTCTGCAGGTCCAATTTGGGACCTCCTGGTCCCTCCGGGGTCCCAGCAGCGTCCAAAAACGCCAAACGCACGATTTGCATGTAACAACGCTTGTTGGCGTCCATCCGGCGGGAAAACACTTCTGCACGACTTTCCAAGGCGTGGGGGATCCATCCTCCAAAGGGGAAGTCTCTAGCCCTTGTCGTTCCTGCAGTATTCACAGTTCTTCAGCCTAGTAAGAGCTTCTTTGCACCAACCGCTGGCATTTCTTGGGCATCTGCCCATCTCCGAGTTGCTTGTGACTTTTGGACTTGGTCCCCTTGTTCCACAGGTACCCTCAGTCAGGAATCCATCGTTGTTGCATTGCTGATTTGTGTTTTCCTTGCATTTTCCCTCTAACATGACTATTTTGTCCTTAGGGGAACTTTAGTGCACTTTGCACTCACTTTTCAGGGTCTTGGGGAGGGTTATTTTTCTAACTCTCACTATTTTCTAATAGTCCCAGTGACCCTCTACAAGGTCACATAGGTTTGGGGTCCATTCGTGCTTCACATTCCACTTTTGGAGTATATGGTTTGTGTTGCCCCTATCCCTATGTTTCCCCATTGCATCCTATTGTAACTATACATTGTTTGCACTGTTTTCTAAGACTACACTGCATATTTTTGCTATTGTGTATATATATCTTGTGTATATTTCCTATCCTCTCACTGAGGGTACACTCTAAGATACTTTGGCATATTGTCATAAAAATAAAGTACCTTTATTTTTAGTATAACTGTGTATTGTGTTTTCTTATGATATTGTGCATATGACACTAAGTGGTACTGTAGTAGCTTCACACGTCTCCTAGTTCAGCCTAAGCTGCTCTGCTAAGCTACCATTATCTATCAGCCTAAGCTGCTAGACACCCTATACACTAATAAGGGATAACTGGGCCTGGTGCAAGGTGCAAGTACCCTTTGGTACTCACTACAAGCCAGTCCAGCCTCCTACATTGCCCCCATACCTATGTGCTCCCATTGCAATCTACTGTAATTCTACACTGTTTGCATTCTTTTTCTTGCTATTACTTACCTAATTTTGGTTTGTGTACATATATCTTGTGTATATAACTTATCCTCATACTGACGGTACTCACTGAGATACTTTTGGCATATTGTCATAAAAATAAAGTACCTTTATTTTTAGTAACTCTGTGTATTGTGTTTTCTTATGATTTTGTGCATATGACACCAGTGGTAAAGTAGGAGCTTTACATGTCTCCTAATTGAGCCTAAGCTGCTTTGCCATAGCTACCTTCTATCATCCTAAGGTGCTAGAAACACCTCTTCTACACTATCAAGGGATAACTGGACCTGGCACAAGGTGTAAGTACCTATGGTACCCACTATGAGCCAGACCAGCCTCCTACATTTGTTGTGCAGCAGTGGGACAAGTACTTGTCATTGTGTACTTTTCCTAAGAGAATAATATTCAAAACAGTTCAGTGTATGTACACCTAACCAAAAAGTTTTGCTTTTCTCCTCTTAAACTTTTTACAAAGGTCTGAAATTTTTTCTAAAACTTCTAAAAGTTTTCTAAAGTTAGAAAAAGTTTTTTTCTCTGTTCTTTAAAAAGTTCTGAAACTTTTTCTTCCTTCTCACTATCTCTAAACCTTTTGCTATCATGTCTGTAGAAGATTCACTTCTTAAAATGGTCAATACTACTTATGACAATTTGAATTACAAGAGCCTAAGGAGTCTCTGCTTAGATAGAGGTTTAGTGATAGGAAAGAACCCTACAAAAGAGTTTCTATTTAACATGCTTATTGTAAATGATGAGTCCCAAGCAGGCACATCAAATGAGAGGTTAATATAAGGTTCCCATTCTGACTCAGGGGGTCTCCTTGAGGGAGGTGGGGAGGGTTCTGAACAGTATCTGCCCCCTAGCATGACATCCAATAATGTTGGTAGTAATGGAGGTTCCCATCACAGTAGGGAAGTCTTTATTCCTAGAGGCGAAGTTCCAGGGTCCAGACAAATAGGGACAGATTCCCCCTCTGTTGTTTCAAACTTGTCTTCTTAGTCCAAGCATTCCCAACCCACCCACCCTGCGGATAACTTGTTAGAAAGGGAACTCAGAAAGTTGAGGGTTGAGGAGACCAGACTGAAGCTTAAACAGCAACAGCTGGCCTTAGATAGGGAATCCCTAGACATTGAGAAGAAGAGACAGAGGTTGGGGTTAGAACTCCATGGTGGCAGCAGCAGTATTCCTGATAGTAATCCTGTTAGAGAGCATGATTCCAGGAATCTGCACAAGATAGTCCCCCCTTACAAGGAGGGGGATGTCATCAACAAGTGGTTTGCTACACTTGAGAGGGCCTGTATGGTACAGGGGGTCCCTCAAAGGCAGTGGGCTGTTATATTGTGGCTATCTTTCACTGGAAAGGGTAGGGATAGGCTCCTTACTGTTGGAGAAAGTGATGCTAACAATTTTGCAGTTTTGAAGGATGCACTCTTGGATGGATTTGGCTTAACCACTGAACAATACAGGATTAAGTTCAGAGACACCAGAAAAGAGTCCTCACAAGACTGGACAGACTTTGTAGACTGTTCAGTGAAGGCCTTGGAGGGGTGGTTACATGGCAGTAAAGTATCTGACTATGAAAGCCTGTATAATCTTATTCTGAGAGAGCATATTATGAATAACTGTGTGTCTGACTTGTTACACCAATATCTAGTGGACTCAGATCTGACCTCTCCCCAAGAATTGGGAAAGAAGGCAGACAAATGGGTCAGAACAAGAGTGGACAGAAAAGTTCATACAGGGGTTAACAAGGATGGCAAGAAGAAGGATGGTATGTCTTCTGACAAGGGTAGGAACAAAAATAAAACTGAGTCTTCATCAGGCCCACAAAAATCCTCTGGTGGGCGTGGTGGTTCCAAATCCTCTTCCAATAATCAACCTAAAAAGCCTTGGTGTTATTTGTGTAAACTCAAAGGCCATTGGACAACTGATGCCAGTTGTCCAAAGAAAAACACCAAACCTCCCACTACCACAACCTCTGCTGCAAATTCTAGTGCCACTAGTAATAGCAGTGGTGGTGGGATCAAACCTACAAATAGCCAATCCAAGGGAGTAGCTGGGCTCACTATTGGTAATGTAGTTGGGATTGGTCTTGTTAGGGAGACCACAGAGGCTGTGTTAGTCTCTGAAGGTGCCATTGATTTGGCCACCTTTGTTGCTTGTCCCCTTAGTATGGATAAGTACAAGCAACTTCCCCTAATAAATGGTGTTGAGGTTCAGGCCTACAGGGACACAGGTGCCAGTGTTACCATGGTAATAGAGAAACTGGTCCACCCTGAACAACCCCTACTTGGTCAGCAGTACCAAGTGACAGACGCTCATAACAACACTCTTAGCCACCCCATGGCTGTTGTGAATCTCACCGGGGGGGGGGTTACTGGTCCAAAGAAAGTTGTGGTTGCCTCAGATTTACCTGTAGACTGTCTACTAGGAAATGATTTAGAGACATCAGCTTGGGCAGAAGTGGAGTTGGAGGCTCATGCAGCAATGCTGGGCATTCCTGGGCATGTATTTGCTTTGACAAGGGCTCAGGTCAAAAAGCAAAAAGGACAGGGTAACTTGGATCCTGGAATAATGGACCAAGTGTTCCCTAAAGCTAGGGGTAGCAAGGGTAAATCCCTACCCACTATCCCTCCCTCTACAGAGAATTCTCCTTCTGAGGAAGAATAATTTCCTCCCTGTGCAGAACCTTCACCAGATGAGCTGGCAGCAGACATTGCTGAGCTTTTGGGTGGAGGGGGGCCTGCCAGGGAAGAGCTGAGTGTAGCACAGCAAACCTGTCCCACATTAGAGGGTCTCATACAGCAAGCTGTCAAGCAGCAAAATGGGGATGTCAGTGACTCACATACAGTTTACTGGGAGGACAACCTCTTGTACACCGAGGCAAGGGACCCAAAACCTGGAGCAGCCAGGAGATTGGTCATTCCCCTACAGTACAGAGAGTTCCTCCTAACTCTTTCACATGATATTCCTTTGGCTGGGCATTTGGACCAGATCAAAACATGGGAAAGGCTTGTCCCCCTGTTTCACTGGCCTAGGATGTCAGAGGACACTAAAGATTTTTGCAAGTCTTGTGTGACCTGCCAAGCCAGTGGCAAGACTGGTGGCACTCCAAAGGCTCCCCGTATTCCACTGCCTGTGGTTGGGGTGCCCTTTGAAAGGGTAGGGGTTGACATAGTTGGCCCTCTTGACCCTCCTAATGCTTCAGGCAATAGGTTTATATTGGTGGTTGTGGACCATGCCACAAGATACCCTGAAGCAATTCCTCTAAGGACCACTACAGCTCCTGCAGTGGCAAAGGCCCTCCTGGGAATCTTTTCTAGGGTGGGTTTCCCTAAAAAGATTGTATCAGACAGGGGTAGCAACTTCATGTCTGCATACTTGAAAGCAATGTGGAAGGAGTGTGGTGTTACCTACAAGTTCACCACTCCTTATCATCCACAGACCAATGGACTGGTAGAGAGGATTAATAAAACTCTCAAAGGTATGATAATAGGGCTCCCTGAAGAACTCAGGAGGAGATTGGATGTCCTGTTACTTTGCCTCCTATTTGCTTACAGGGAGGTACCCCAGAAAGGAGTGGGCTTCAGCCCCTTTGAACTCCTCTTTGGACACCCTGTAAGAGGTCCACTAACACTTGTGAAGGAGGGTTGGGAACAACCTTCAAAAACTCCCAATTAGGACATAGTGGACTATGTACATGGCCTAAGATCCAGAATATCTGAGTACATGAAAAAGGCCAGTAAAAACCTTCAGGCCAGCCAGGCGCTGCAAAAGCAATGGCATGACCAGAAGGCTGTTCTGATCCAGTACCAACCAGGACAGAAGGTGTGGGTATTGGAGCCTGTGGACCCAAGAGCACTCCAGGACAAATGGAGAGGACCTCATCTAATTGTTGAAAAGAAGAGTGAGGTTACCTGTCTGGTAGACCTGAGCACTGCCAGGAGTCCCTTTAGGGTGATTCACGTAAACCGCCTAAAATCCTACTATGACAGGGCTGATCTCACCCTGCTCATGGCAACAGATGAGGGACAGGAAGAAGAGAGTGACCCTCTCCCTGATCTCTTTTCCACCACTGAAACTGATGCTTTAGTGGAGGGAGTTTTTGGTTTTGACAACTGCATAAATCTCCTTGGACAATTTTCAGACCGCTTTTCAATTGTGCCAGGAACAACGTCCTGGTGTGAACACACAATTGATACTGGTGACAGCTTGCCTGTCAAGAGTAAGATTTATAGGCAGCCTGACCATATCAGAGACTGCATAAAACAAGAGGTGCAGAAAATGCTTGATCTAGGAGTGGTTGAAACTTCTGAAAGCCCATGGGCGAGTTCTGTGGTGCTTGTACCAAAGCCTCACTCAAAAGATGGAAAAAGGGAGATGAGGTTTTGTGTAGACTACAGAGGTCCCAATCAGGTAACAAAAACCGATGCTGACCCTGTACCCCAGGGCAGATGAGCTCGCTGATACACTGGCATCTGCCAAGTATCTTAGCACCTTTGATTTGACTGCAGGGTATTGGCAGATCAAATTGGCTGAGGATGCTAAACCCAAAACTGCAATTTTAACTATAGGAGGGCACTACCAATTTACAGTGATGCCCTTTGGGTTGAAAAATGCACCTGCCACTTTTCAGAGGCTGGTAAGCACAGTAATGCAAGGGTTTGAGGCTTTTAGTGCAGCATATCTAGATGATATAGATGTCTTCAGCTCCACCTGGGTTGAGCACCTGGTCCACCTTTGGAAAGTTTTGGAGGCCCTGCAAAAGGCAGGCCTCACTATCAAGGACTCAAAGTGCCAGATAGGGCAGGGAACGGTGGTTTATCTGGTACACCTGGTAGGTGGAGAACAGATTGCACCACTTCAGGGGAAAATCCAGACAATCATGGATTGGGTTCCCCCTACAACTCACACCCAGCTGAGAGCCTTTTTAGGCCTCACGGGGTTTTACAGGAGATTCATTAAAAATGATGGCTCCATAGCAGTCCCTCTTAATGATCTCACAAGCAAGAAAATGCCTAAGAAGTTGTTATGGGCAGCTAGCTGGCAGAAAGCTTTTGAGGAGCTAAAACAGGCCATGTGCTCTGCACCTGTCCTGAAAAGCCCATGTTACTCCAAGAAATTCATTGTTGAAACTGATGCATCTGAATTAGGGGTAGGGGCAGTCTTATCACAACTGAATTCTGAGGGCCAGGATCAACCAGTTGCTTTTATCAGCAGAAGGTTGACCCCTAGAGAAAAGCGTTGGTCTGCCATTGAGAGGGAGGCATTTGCTGTGGTCTGGGCACTGAAACAGTTGAGGCCATACCTGTTTGGCACTCACTTTATTGTTCAGAGAGACCACAAACCTCTACTTTCGCTAAAACAAATGTAAGGTGAAAATCCTAAATTGTTGAGGTGGTCCATATCTCTACAGGGAATGGACTATACAGTGCAACATAGACCTGGGAGTACCCACTCCAATGCAGGTGGACTCTCCAGATATTTCCACTTAGACAATGAAGACTCATCAGGTCATGACTAGTCTTATTGTCCTTCGTTTGGGGGGGGGGGGAGTTGTGTAGGAAAGTACCATCTTACCTGGCATGTTTCCCCCATATTTCCCTGTATATATGTTGTTTTAGTCTATGTGTCACTGGGACCCTGCCAGCAAGGGCCCCAGTGCTCATAAGTATGTGCCCTGTATGTGTTCCCTGTGTGATGCCTAACTGTCTCACTGAGCCTCTGCTAACCAGAACCTCAGTGGTTATGCTCCCTCTGCTTTCCAAATTTGTCAATAACAGGCTAGTGACTAAATTTACCAATTCACATTGGCATACTGGTACACCCATATAATTCCCTAGTATATGGTACAGAGGTACCCAGGGTATTGGGGTTCCAGGAGATCCCTATGGGCTGCAGCATTTCTTTTGCCACCCATAGGGAGCTCTGACAATTCTTACACAGGCCTGCCAGTGCAGCCTGAGTGAAATAACGTCCACGTTATTTCACAGCCATTTACCACTGCACTTAAGTAACTTATAAGTCACCTATATGTCTAACCTTCACCTGCCAAGGTTGGGTGCAAAGTTACTTAGTGTGTGGGCACCCTGGCACTAGCCAAGGTGCCCCCACACCTTTCAGGACAAATTCCCCAGACTTTGTGAGTGCAGGGACACCATTACATGCGTGCACTATACATAGGTCACTATCTATGTACAGCGTCACAATGGTAACTCCGAACATGGCCATGTAATATGTCTAGGATCATGGAATTGTCCCCCCAATGCCATTGTGGCATTGGGGGGACAATTCCATGGTCCCCCGGGTCTCTAGCACAGAGCCCGGGTACTGCCAAACTGCCTTTCCCGGGGTTTCACTGCAGCTGCTGCTGCTGCCAAACACTCAGACAGGTTTCTGCCCTCCTGGGTTCCAGGCAGCCCTGGCCCAGGAAGGCAGAACAAAGGATTTCCTCTGAGAGAGGGTGTTACACCCTCTCCCTTTGGAAATAGGTGTGAGGGCTGGGGAGGAGTAGCCTCCCCCAGCCTCTGGAAATGCTTTGATGGGCACAGATGGTGCCCATCTCTGCCTAAGCCAGTCTACACCGGGTCAGGGATCCCCCAGCCCTGCTCTATGGGTTCAAGAAAACTGAGCACAGCAGTCATCTCAACACTCCAAAAGAGGGACCCACGAAGCCGGTGGTCAACTCAGCGAGCTGAGCAATGCAGGACGGAGTGCTGGGGACCTGGGCTATGTTGTGCACGAAGGATTCTTGCAAAAGTGCACAGAAGCCCTAGCAGCTGCAGATCACGCAGTACACAGGATTACTGTCTGGCGAGGGGAGGCAAGGACTTCCCTCCACCAAGTTTGGAGAGTTGAACCATTGGACAGTCTGGGTCACTTGGGTCCACCACCTGTGTTCCAGGGGCCACGCTCGTCAGGATGAGAGGGGTCCCAGAGTAACGATGACGCTGAGGTTTGGTGCCTGCTGGAGCAGGGTGAAGATTCCGTCGACCCACTGGAGATTTATTCTTGGCTTCCAGTGGAGAGTGAAGGCAGACAGCCCCCAGATCATGCACCACCAGGAAACAGTTGAGAAAGCAGGCAGGATTAGGCTCTCAAATGTCGCTGGTAGTCGCCTTGCTACTTTGTTGCAGTTTTGCAGGCGTCATGGAGCAGTCAGCGGTGAATCTTTGGCAGAAGTTGAAGAGGGAGATGCAGAGGAACTCTGGTGAATTCTTTCAAATCGTTATCTGAGGAAAAGCCCTCAGGAGAGACCCTAACAAGCCCTCAGAGTAGGATTGGCCACCTAGTCAGGTAAGCACCTATTAGGAGGGGTCTTTGACGTCACCTGCTGGCACTGGCTACTCAGAGGCCTCCATTGTGCCCTCAAACCGCTGCATTCAAGATGGCAGAGGTCTGGGACACACTGGAGGAGCTGTGGGCACCTCCCTGGGGTGGTGATGGACAGGGGAGTGGTCGCTCCCCTTTCCTTTGTCCAGTTTCGCGCCAGAGAAGGGACTGGGGGTTCCCTGAACCGGTGTTGACTGGCTTATGCAAGGACGGCACCATCTGTGCCCTTCAAAGCATTTCTAGAGGCTGGGAGAGGCTACTCTTCCCAAGCCCTTAACACCTATTTACAAAGGGAGAGGGGGTAACACCCTCTCTCAGAGGAAATCCTTTGTTCTGCCTTCCTGGGACTGGGCTGCCCAGACCCCAGGAGGGCAGAACCCTGTCTGAGGGTTGGTAGCAGTGGTAGCTGCAGTGAAAACCCCAGAGAGCCAGTTTGAACTAAAAGCTTCCACTCCTTGCAGGACTGTGTTCACCAACCTCTGAAAAGTGGCAGGTGCAGTTTTCAAACCAAAGGGCATAACAGTGAACTGATAGTGCCCTCCGATGGTGGAAAATGCAGTTTTGGGTTTAGCATCTTCTGATAATTTAAACTGCCATACCCTGCAGTAAAGTCAAAAGTGCTTAGATACTTGGCAGAAGTCAGTGTATCTATGAGCTCATATGCCCTGGGTATAGGGTGAACATCAGTTTTGGTTACTTGATTGAATCCTCTACAGTCAACACAAAACCTTATTTCCTTTTTACCATCTTTAGTATGAGGTTTAGGTACAAGCATCACTGGGCTAGCCCATGGGCTCTCAGAAGGCTCAATCGCTCCCAGATCTGGCATTTTCTGTACCTCTTGTTTTATGCAGTCTCTGACATGGTCAGGCTGCCTATAAATCTTACTTTTCACAGGTAAACTGTTGATTGTGTGCTAATACCAGGTAGTTGTACCTGGGATCAGTGAGAAGAGGTCAGAGAATTGGCCTAGGAGATTTATACAGTTCTCCTTTTGCTCAGCAGTAAGGCAATCTTCAAGCACCACTCCCCCCACTAAGCCATGACCTTCAGTGGTGGAGAAGAGGTGAGGTAGAGGGTCACTCTCTTCTTCCTGCCCCTCATCAGTTGCCATGAGCAGGGTTAAGTCAGCCCTGTCATAGTAAGTGTAGGAAAGTACCATGTTGCCTGGCATGTTACCCCCATATTTCACTGTATATATGTGGTTTTAGTCTATGTGTCACTGGGACCCTGCCTAACTGTCTCACTGAGGCTCTGCTAACCAGAACCTCAGTGGTTATGCTCTCTCTGCTTTCCAAATTTGTCACTAACAGGCTAGTGACTAAATTTACCAATTCACATTGGCATACTGGTACACCCATATAATTCCCTAGTATATGGTACTGAGGTACCCAGGGTATTGGGGTTCCAGGAGATCCCTATGGGCTGCAGCATTTCTTTTGCCACCCATAGGGAGCTCTGACAATTCTTACACAGGCCTGCCAGTGCAGCCTGAGTGAAATAACGTCCACGTTATTTCACAGCCATTTACTACTGCACTTAAGTAACTTATAAGTCACCTATATGTCTAACCTTCACCTAGTGTAGGTTAGGTGCAAAGTTACTTAGTGTGTGGGTACCCTGACACTAGCCAAGGTGCCCCCACATTGTTAAGGGCAAATTCCCTGAACTTTGTGAGTGCGGGAACACCATTACACGCGTGCACTATACATACATCACTTCCTATGTATAACATCACAATGGTAACTCCGAACATGGCCATGTAACATGTCTAAGATCATGGAATTGTCACCCCAATACCATTATGGTATTGGGGGGACAATTCCATGATCCCCCGGGTCTCTAGCACAGAACCCTGGTGCTGCCAAACTGCCTGTCCGGGGTTTCCACTGCAGCTGCTGCTGCTGCCAACCCCTCAGACAAGTTTCTGCCCTCCTGGGGTCCAGGCAGCCCTGGCCCAGGAAGGCAGAACAAAGGATTTCCTATGAGAGAGGGTGTTACACCCTCTTCCTCTGGAAATAGGTGTGAAGGGCTGGGGAGGAGTAGCCTCCCCCAGCCTCTGGAAATGCTTTCATGGGCACAGATGGTGCCCATTTCTGCATATGCCAGTCTACACCGGTTCAGGGACCCCTCAGCTCTGCTCTGGTGCGAAACTGGACAAAGGAAAGGGGAGTGACCACTCCCCTGACCTGCACCTCCCCTGGGAGGTGCCCAGAGCTCCTCCAGTGTGCTCCAGACCTCTGCCATCTTGGAAACAGAGATGCTGCTGGCACACTGGACTGCTCTGAGTGGCCAGGGCCAGCAGGTGACGTCAGAGACTCCTTCTGATAGGCTCCTTCAGGTGTTGCTAGCCTATCCTCTCTCCTAAGTAGCCAAACCATCTTTTCTGGCTATTTAGGGTCTCTGCTTTGGGGAATTCCTTAGATAACGAATGCGAGAGCTCATCAGAGTTCCTCTGCATCTCTCTCTTCACCTTCTGCCAAGGAATCGACTGCTGACCGCGCTGGAAGCCTGCAAAACTGCAACAAAGTAGCAAAGACGACTACTGCGACACTGTAGCGCTGATCCTGCCGCCTTCTCGACTGTTTTCCTGGTGGTGCATGCTGTGGGTGTAGTCTGCCTCCTCTCTGCACTAGAAGCTCTGAAGAAATCTCCCGTGGTTCGACGGAATCTTCCCCCTGCAACCGCAGGCACCAAAGAACTGCATCACCGGTCCTCTGGGTCTCCTCTCAGCACGACGAGCGAGGTCCCTTGAACTCAGCAACTCTGTCCAAGTGACTCCCACAGTCCAGTGACTCTTCAGTCCAAGTTTGGTGGAGGTAAGTCCTTGCCTCCCCACGCCAGACTGCATTGCTGGGAACTGCGTGTTTTGCAGCTACTCCGGCTCCTGTGCACTTTTCTAGGATTTCCTTTGTGCACAGCCAAGCCTGGGTCCACGGCACTCTAACCAGCATTGCACGACCTCCTGAGTTGTCCTCCGGCGGCTTGGGACTCTCTTGTGCAACTTTGGGTGAGCACTGTTTCACTCCACTTTGTAGTGCCTGTTCCGGCACTTCTGTGGGTGCTGCCTGCTTCTGAGAGGGCTCCTTGTCTTGCTGGACGCCAACTCTGTCCCCTCACGCAATTGGCGACATCCTGGTCCCTCCTGGGCCACAGCAGCATCCAAAAACCCTAACCGCAATCTTTGCAGCTAGCAAGGCTCGTTTGCGGTTTTTCTGCGGGAAAATACTTCTGCACAACTCTTCACGACGTGGGATATCCATCCTCCAAAGGGGAAGTTTCTAGCCCTTGTCGTTCCTGCAGAATCCTCAGCTTCTACTGTCCAGTAGCAGCTTCTTTGCACCCACAGCTGGCATTTCCTGGGCATCTGCCCACTCTCGACTTGATCTTGACTTTTGGACTTGGTCCCCTTGTTCCACAGGTACCCTAGTCTGGAAATCCATCGTTGTTGCATTGCTGGTGTTGGTCTTTCCTGCAGAATTCCCCTATCACGACTTCTGTGCTCTTTGGGGAACTTCAGTGCACTTTGCACTCACTTTTCAGGGTCTTGGGGTAGGCTATTTTTCTAACCCTCACTGTTTTCATACACTCCCAGCGACCCTCTACCAGGTCACATAGGTTTGGGGTCCATTCGTGGTTCGCATTTCACTTTTGGAGTATATGGTTTGTGTTGCCCCTATCCCTATGTGTCCCCAGTGCATCCTATTGTAACTATACATTGTTTGCACTGTTTTCTATTGCTATACTTCATATTTTTGGTATTGTGTACATATATCTTGTGTATATTTGCTATCCTCATACTGAGGGTACCCACTGAGATACTTTGGCATATTGTCATAAAAATAAAGTACCTTTATTTTTAGAATATCTGTGTATTGTGTTTTCTTATGATATTGTGCAAGTGACACAAGTGGTACTGTAGGAGCTTCACTCGTCTCCTAGTTCAGCCTAAGCTGCTCGGCAAAGCTACCATTTTCTATCAGCCTAAGCTGCTAGACACCCCTATACACTAATAAGGGATACCTGGGCCTGGTGCAAGGTGTAAGTACCCCTTGGTACTCACTACAAGCCAGTCCAGCCTCCTACAGGAAGTGCAGAGGAACTCTGGTGAGCTCTTGCATTCGCTATCTGAGGAACAGCCCAGAGGAGAGACCCTAAATATCCAGAAAAGCAGGTTTGGCTACTGAGAAAGGAGGCTTGGCTACTGAAAGAGGAAAGCACCTATCAGGAGGGGTCTCTGACATCACCTGCTGGCACTGGCCACTCAGAGCAGTCCATTGTGCCCTAACACCTCTGAATCCAAGATGGCAGATGTCTGGGACACACTGGAGGAGCTCTGAGCACCTCCCCTGGGAGGTACTGGTCAGGGGAGTGGTCACTCCCCTTTCCTTTGTCCTGTTTCTTGCCAGAGCAGGGCTGGGGGATCCCTGAACTGTTGTAGACTGGCTTATGCAGAGATGGGCACCATCTGTGCCCATCAAAGCATTTCCAGAGGCTGTGGGAGGCTACTCCTCCCCAGCCCTTCACAACTATTTCCAAAGGGAGAGGGTGTAACACCCTCTCTCAGAGGAAATCCTTTGTTCTGCCTTCCTGGGGACTGGGCTGCCCAGACCCCAGGGGGGCAGAAAGCTGTCTGAGGGGTTGGCAGCAGCAGCTGCAGTGGAGACCCCGGAAAGGCAGTTTGGCAGTACCCGGGTTCTGTGCTAGAGACTAGGGGATGCATGGAATTGTCCCTCCAATACCAGAATGGTATTGGAGTGACAATTCCATGATCCTAGACATGTTACATGGCCATGTTCAGAGTTACCATAGTGACGCTACACATAGGTAGTGACCTATGTGTAGTGCACGCGTGTAATGGTGTCCACGCACTCACAAAGTCTGAGGAATTTGCCCTGAACAATGTGGGGGCATCTTGTCTAGTGCCAGGGTGCCCACACACTAAGTAACTTGGCACCTAACCTTCACCAAGTGAGGGCTAGACATATAGGTGACTTATAAGTTACTTACGTGCAGTGAAAAATGGTTGTGAAATAACGTGGACGTTATTTCACTCAGGCTGTGGTGGCAGTCCTGTGTAAGAATTGTCTGAGCTCCGTATGGGTGGCAAACGAAATGCTGCAGCCCATAGGGATCTCCTGGAACCCCAATACCCTGGGTACCTGTGTACAATATACAAGGGAATTATAAGGGTGTTCCAGTGTGCCAATGAGAATTGGTGAAGATGGTCACTAGCCTGCAGTGACAATTGTGAAAGCAGAGAGAGCATAGCCACTGAGGTTCTGGTTAGCAGAGCCTCAGTGATACAGTTAGGCACTACACAGGGAAAACATACAGGGCATACATTATGAGCACTGGGGTCCTGCCTAGCAGGATCCTAGTGACACATAGGCAAAAACAAACATACATACAGTGAAAATGGGGGTAACATGCCAAGCAAAATGATACTTTCCTACACAACCACTCCCCCCCCCCCCAAAAGAAGGACAATAAGGCTAACCTTGCCCAGATGAGTCTTCATTGTCTAAGTGGAAATATCTGGAGAGTCCATCTGCATTGGAGTCGGTACTCCCAGGTCTATGTTCCACTGTATAGTCCATTCCTTGTAGAGATATGGACCACCTCAACAATTTAGGGTTTTCACCTTTCATTTGTTTTAGCCAAAGTAGAGGTTTGTGGTCTGTCTGAACAATAAAGTGAGTACCAAACAGGTAAAGTCTCAACTTCTTCAGTGCCCAGTCCACAGCAAAGGCCTCCCTCTCTATGGCAGACCAAGCCTTTTCCCTAGGGGTCAACCTTCTGCTGATAAAAGCAACTGGTTGATCCTGGCCCTCAGAATTCAGTTGTGATAGTACTGCCCCAACCCCTAATTCATATGCATCAGTTTGAACAATTAATTTCTTGGAGTAACAAGGGCTTTTTAGGACAGCTGCAGAGCACATGGCCTGTTTTAGCTCCTCAAAAGCTTTTTGACAGCTAGCTGTCCACAATACCTTCTTAGGCATCTTCTTGCTAGTGAGATCATTAAGATGGGCTGCAATGGAGCATAATTCTTTATGAATCTCCTGTGGTACAGTGTGAGGCCCAAAAAGGCTCTTATCTGAGTTTGAGTTGTAGGGGGAACCCAAGTCATGATAGTTTAGATTTTCCCCTGTAGTGGTGCAATCTGTTCTCCACCTACCAGGTGGCCCAGATAAACCACTTTCCCCTGCCCTATCTGGCACTTTGAAGCCTTGATAGTGAGGCCTGCCTTTTGCAAGACCTCCAAAACTTTCCATGGGTGTGTGAGAAAGTAGCCTCTTTCTAGCCTTGTTACCCCCACTTTGTGCCTGTTTGTGAGTGTATGTCAGGGTGTTTTCACTGTCTCACTGGTATCCTGCTTGCCAGGGCCCAGTGCTCATAGTGAAAACCCTATGTTTTCAGTATGTTTGTTATGTGTCACTGGGACCCCTGCTAGTCAGGACCCCAGTGCTCATAAGTTTGTGACCTAAAGGTATGTGTTCCCTGTGTGATGCCTAACTGCCTCACTGAGGCTCTGCTAACCAGAACCTCAGTGGTTATGCTCTCTCTGTACAAATTGTCACTAACAGGCTAGTGACCAATTTTACCAATTTACATTGGCTTACTGGAACACCCTTATAATTCCCTAGTATATGGTACTGAGGTACCCAGGGTATTGGGGTTCCAGGAGATCCCTATGGGCTGCAGCATTTCTTTTGCCACCCATAGGGAGCTCTGACAAATCTTACACAGGCCTGCCACTGCAGCCTGAGTGAAATAACGTCCACATTATTTCACAGCCATTTTACACTGCACTTAAGTAACTTATAAGTCACCTATATGTCTAACCTTTACCTGGTAAAGGTTAGGAGCAAAGTTACTTAGTGTGAGGGCACCCTGGCACTAGCCAAGGTGCCCCCACATTGTTAAGGGCCAATTCCCCGGACTTTGTGAGTGCGGGGACACCATTACACGCGTGCACTACATATAGGTCACTACCTATATGTAGCTTCATAATGGTAACTCCGAATATGGCCATGTAACATGTCTATGATCATGGAATTGCCCCCTCTATACCATCCTGGCATAGTTGGCACAATCCCATGATCCCAGTGGTCTGTAGCACAGACCCCTGGTACTGCCAAACTGCCCTTCCTGGGGTTTCACTTCAGCTGCTGCTGCTGCCAACCCCTCAGACAGGGCATCTGCCCTCCTGGGGTCCAGCCAGGCCTGGCCCAGGATGGCAGAACAAAGGACTTCCTCTGAGAGTGGGTGTTACAACCCTCTTCCTTTGGAAAATGGTGTGAAGGCAGGGGAGGAGTAGCCTCCCCCAGCCTCTGGAAATGCTTTCTTGGGCACAGATGTGCCCAATTCTGCATAAGCCAGTCTACACCGTTTCATGGGACCCCTTAGCCCTGCTCTGGCGCGAAACTGGACAAAGGAAAGGGGAGTGACCACTCCCCTGACCTGCACCTCCCCTGGGAGGTGTCCAGAGCTCCTCCAGTGTGCTCCAGACCTATGCCATCTTGGAAACAGAGGTGCTGCTGGCACACTGGACTGCTCTGAGTGGCCAGTGCCACCAGGTGACGTCAGAGACTCCTTGTGATAGGATCCTTCAGGTGTTGCTAGCCTATCCTCTCTGCTAAGTAGCCAAACCCTCTTTTCTGGCTATTTAGGGTCTCTGTCTCTGGGGAAACTTTAGATAACGAATGCAAGAGCTCATCCGAGTTCCTCTGCATCTCTCTCTTCACCTTCTGCCAAGGAATCGACTGCTGACCGCGCTGGAAGCCTGCAAACCTGCAACATAGTAGCAAAGACGACTACTGCAACTCTGTAACGCTGATCCTGCCGCCTTCTCGACTGTTTTCCTGGTGGTGCATGCTGTGGGGGTAGTCTGCCTCCTCTCTGCACTAGAAGCTCCGAAGAAATCTCCCGTGGGTCGACGGAATCGTCCCCCTGCAACCGCAGGCACCAAAAAGCTGCATTACCGGTCCCTTGGGTCTCCTCTCAGCACGACGAGCGAGGTCCCTCGAATCCAGCAACTCTGTCCAAGTGACTCCCACAGTCCAGTGACTCTTCAGTCCAAGTTTGGTGGAAGTAAGTCCTTGCCTCACCTCGCTAGACTGCATTGCTGGGAACCGCGACTTTTGCAGCTACTCCGGCCCCTGTGCACTTCCGGCGGAAATCCTTTGTGCACAGCCAAGCCTGGGTCCACGGCACTCTAACCTGCATTGCACGACTTTCTAAGTAGGTCTCCGGCGACGTGGGACTCCTTTGTGTAACTTCGGGTGAGCACCGTTTCACGCATCATCGTAGTGCCTGTTTCTGGCACTTCTCCGGGTGCTACCTGCTGCTGAGAGGGCTTCTTGTCTTGCTCGACGTCCCCTCTACCTCCTGGTCCAAATTGCGACCATCCTGGTCCCTCCTGGGCCGCAGCAGCGTCCAAAAACACTAACGGCACGATTTGCAGCTAGCAAAGCTTGTTGGCGTTCTTTTGGCGGGAAAACACTTCTGCACGACTCTACAAGGCGAGAGAGATTCGTCCTCTAAAGGGGAAGTCTCTAGCCCTTTGCGATCCTGCAGAAACTGCAGCTTCTTCAGTCCAGTCGAAGCTTCTTTGCACCCGCAGCTGGCATTTCCTGGGCATCTGCCCATCTCCGACTTGCTTGTGACTTTTGGACTTGGTCCCCTTGTTCCACAGGTACCCCAGATTGGAAATCCAGTGTTGTTGCATTGTTGGTTTGTGTCTTTCCTGCATTATTCCTCTAACACGACTTCTTTGTCCTTAGGGGAACTTTAGTGCACTTTGCACTCACTTTTCAGGGTCTTGGGGTGGGCTATTTTTCTAACCCTCACTATTTTCTAATAGTCCCAGCGACCCTCTACAAGGTCACATAGGTTTGGGGTCCATTTGTGATTCACATTCCACTTTTGGAGTATATGGCTTGTGTTGCCCCTATCCCTATGTGTCTCCATTGCATCCTATTGTAACTATACATTGTTTGCACTGTTTTCTAAGACTATACTGCATATTTTTACTATTGTGTATATATATCTTGTGTATATTTCCCATCCTCTCACTGAGGGTACACTCTGAGATACTTTGGCATATTGTCATAAAAATAAAGTACCTTTATTTTTAGTATAACTGTGTATTGTGTTTTCTTATGATATTGTGCATATGACACTAAGTGGTACTGTGGTAGCTTCACACGTCTCCTAGTTCAGCCTCAGCTGCTCTGCTAAGCTACCATTATCTATCAGCCTAAGCTGCTAGACACCTTATACACTAATAAGAGATAACTGGGCCTGGTGCAAGGTTCAAGTACCCCTAGGTACTCACTACAAGCCAGTCCAGCCTCTTACATTGGTTGTGCAGCGGTGGGATCAGTGCTTTGAGACTACTTACCACTCTTGTCATTGTACTTTTCATAAGAGAAAAATATACAAAACAAGTTCAGTGTATATACACATTGCCAAAAAGTTTAGCATTTCCTCTTTTCACTCTTTTCTTAGTGCTGAAAAGTACTTCTAACTTTCTAAAAAGTTCTAAAAAGTTTTAAAAGTTTTTTTTCTCTGTCTTTCTAAAAGCTCTGACAAACTTTTTTCTCTTTTTCTATCACTTTAACTCTCTCTAAAAATGTCTGGCACAGGCCAAAATGTTGATCTGTCCAAACTTGCATATGATCACCTTAGCTGGAAAGGAGCAAGGAGTCTCTGCATAGAGAGAGGTTTGAGTGTAGGGAAGAATCCTTCCTTGGAATTGTTACTTAACATGCTTAGAGAACAAGATAAGGCAAGAAGTGCCCCATCTGTTGAAAAAGTAGCTAATGGTTGCCAATCTGATCCAGGGACTCCCCCAGGAAAAGATTCAGGAAAGAAACTTCCTAGCCTGCCCATTACTAGACAGTCTAGCATAGTCGGTAATGATGTTGAGTCACACCATACAAATAGTGTTGTCTCACATCATAGCAAAAGCATTTATTCTCACCACAGTGGTACTGATGTTTCTGTTAGCCAAGCTGTTAGGGTGCCCTCTGTAAGGGACAGGTCTCCTTCTGTCCATTCTCACCATACTTCTGTTTCAAGGCATGTCCCTCCCACCCACCCTGATGACAGATTGTTAGAAAGGGAGCTCAATAGATTGAGAGTGGAACAAACCAGACTGAAGCTCAAGAAGCAACAGCTGGATTTGGATAGACAGACTTTAGAAGTAGAGAAGGAGAGACAGAAACTGGGTTTAGAAACCCATGGTGGCAGCAGCAGTATTCCCAATAGTCATCCTGCAAAAGAGCATGATTCCAGGAATCTGCATAAGATAGTTCCCCCTTATAAGGAGGGGGATGACATTAACAAGTGGTTTGCTGCACTTGAGAGGGCCTGTGCTGTACAGGATGTCCCTCAAAGGCAGTGGGCTGCTATCCTATGGCTATCATTTAGTGGAAAAGGTAGGGATAGGCTCCTTACTGTAAAAGAAAATGAAGCTAATGATTACAAAGTTCTTAAGAATGCACTCCTGGATGGTTATGGCTTAATGTAGGAGGCTGGACTGGCTTGTAGTGAGTACCAAGGGGTACTTGCACCTTGCACCAGGCCCAGTTATCCCTTATTAGTGTATAGGGTGTCTAGCAGCTTAGGCTGATAGATAATGGTAGCTTAGCAGAGCAGCTTAGGCTGAACTAGGAGACGTGTGAAGCTACTACAGTACCACTTAGTGTCATATGCACAATATCATAAGAAAACACAATACACAGTTATACTAAAAATAAAGGTACTTTATTTTTATGACAATATGCCAAAGTATCTTAGAGTGTACCCTCAGTGAGAGGATAGGAAATATACACAAGATATATATACACAATAGCAAAAATATGCAGTATAGTCTTAGAAAACAGTGCAAACAATGTATAGTTACAATAGGATGCAATGGGGAAACATAGGGATACGGGCAACACAAACCATATACTCCAAAAGTGGAATGCGAACCACGAATGGACCCCAAACCTATGTGACCTTGTAGAGGGTCGCTGGGACTATTAGAAAATAGTGAGAGTTAGAAAAATAACCCTCCCCAAGACCCTGAAAAGTGAGTGCAAAGTGCACTAAAGTTCCCCTAAGGACAAAGAAGTCGTGTTAGAGGAATAATGCAGGAAAGACACAAACCAGCAATGCAACAACTGTGGATTTCCAATCTAGGGTACCTGTGGAACAAGGGGACCAAGTCCAACAAGTCACAAACAAGTCGGAGATGGGCAGATGCCCAGGAAATGCCAGCTGCGGGTGCAAAGAAGCTTCTACTGGACAGAAGAAGCTGAGGTTTCTGCAGGAACGAAAAGGGCTAGAGACTTCCCCTTTAGAGGACGAATCCCTCTCGCCGTGGAGAGTCGTGCAGAAGTGTTTTCCCGCCGAAAGGACGCCAACAAGCCTTGCTAGTCGCAAAGCGTTTTTGGACGCTGCTGGGGCCCAGGAGGGACCAGGAGGTCGCAAATTGGACCTGAAGAGAGAAGGGACGTCGAGCAAGACAAAGAGCCCTCACTGAAGCAGGTAGCACCCGGAGAAGTGCCAGAAACAGGCACTACGAGGATGCGTGAAACGGTGCTCGCCGAAGTTGCACAAAGGAGTCCCACGTCGCCGGAGACCAACTTAGAAAGTCGTGCAATGCAGGTTAGAGTGCCGTGGACCCAGGCTTGGCTGTGCACAAAGGATTTCTGCCGGAAGTGCACGGAAGCCGGAGTAGTTGCAAAAGACGCGGTTTCCAACAATGCAGTCTGGCGTGGGGAGGCAAGGACTTACCTCCACCAAACTTGGACTGAAGAGTCACTGGACTGTGGGAGTCACTTGGACAGAGTTGCTGGATTCAAGGGACCTCGCTCGTCGTGCTGAGAGGAGACCCAAGGGACCGGTAATGCAGCTTTTTGGTGCCTGTGGTAGCAGGGGGAAGATTCCGTCGACCCACAGGAGATTTCCTTGGAGCTTCTAGTGCAGAGAGGAGGCAGACTACCCCCACAGCATGCACAAGCAGGAAAATAGTCGAGAAGGCGGCAGGATCAGCGTTACAGAGTTGCAGTAGTCGTCTTAGCTACTTTGTTGCAGTTTTGCAGGCTTCCAGCGCGGTCAGCAGTCGATTCCTTATCAGAAGGTGAAGAGAGAGATGCAGAGGAACTCTGATGAGCTCTTGCATTCGTTATCTAAAGTTTCCCCAGAGACAGAGACCCTAAATAGCCAGAAAAGAGGGTTTGGCTACTTAGGAGAGAGGATAGGCTACTAACACCTGAAGGAGCCTATCAGAAGGAGTCTCTGACATCACCTGGTGGCACTGGCCACTCAGAGCAGTCCAGTGTGCTGGCAGCACCTCTTTTTCCAAGATGGCAGAGGTCTGGAGCACACTGGAGGAGCTCTGGACACCTCCCAGGGGAGGTGCAGGTCAGGGGAGTGGTCACTCCCCTTTCCTTTGTCCAGTTTCACGCCAGAGCAGGGGCTAAGGGGTCCCTGAACCGGTGTAGACTGGCTTATGCAGAATTGGGCACACCTGTGCCCAAGAAAGCATTTCCAGAGGCTGGGGGAGGCTACTCCTCCCCTGCCTTCACACCATTTTCCAAAGGGAGAGGGTGTAACACCCTCTCTCAGAGGAAGTCCTTTGTTCTGCCATCCTGGGACAAGCCTGGCTTGACCCCAGGGGGGCAGAAACCTGTCTGAGGGGTTGGCAGTAGCAGTAGCTGCAGTGGAAACCCCAGGAAAGGCAGTTTGGCAGTACCAGGGTCTGTGCTACAGACCACTGGGATCATGGAATTGTACCAATAATGCCAGGATGGCATAGAGGGGGCAATTCCATGATCTTAGACATGTTACATGGGCATATTCGGAGTTACCATTGTGAAGCTACATATAGGTAGTGACCTATATGTAGTGCACACGTGTAATGGTGTCCCCGCACTCACAAAGTTAAGGGAATTGGCCCTGAACAATGTGGGGGCACCTTGGCTAGTGCCAGGGTGCCCTCACACTAAGTAACTTTGCACCTAACCTTTACCAGGTAAAGGTTAGACATATAGGTGACTTATAAGTTACTTAAGTGCAGTGTAAAATGGCTGTGAAATAACGTGGACGTTATTTCACTCAGGCTGCAGTGGCAGGCCTGTGTAAGAATTGTCAGAGCTCCCTATGGGTGGCAAAAGAAATGCTGCAGCCCATAGGGATCTCCTGGAACCCCAATACCCTGGGTACCTCAGTACCATATACTAGGGAATTATAAGGGTGTTCCAGTAAGCCAATGTAAATTGGTAAAATTGGTCACTAGCCTGTTAGTGACAATTTGTACAGAGAGAGCATAACCACTGAGGTTCTGGTTAGCAGAGCCTCAGTGAGACAGTTAGGCACCACACAGGGAACACACACATATAGGCCACAAACTTATGAGCACTGGGGTCCTGACTAGCAGGGTCCCAGTGACACATAACAAACATACTGAAAACATAGGGTTTTCACTATGAGCACTGGGCCCTGGCTAGCAGGATCCCAGTAAGACAGTGAAAACACCCTGACATACACTCACAAACAGGCCAAAAGTGGGGGTAACAAGGCTAGAAAGAGGCTACTTTCTCACACTTAACCACTGAACAATACAGGATAAGGTTCAGAGAGACCAAAAAGGAGTCTTCACAAGACTGGGTTGATTTCATAGACCATTCAGTGAAGGCCTTGGAGGGGTGGTTACATGGCAGTAAAGTTACTGATTATGAAAGCCTGTATAACACAATCCTGAGAGAGCATATACTTAATAATTGTGTGTCTGATTTGTTGCACCAGTACCTGGTAGACTCTGATCTGACCTCTCCCCAAGAATTGGGAAAGAAGGCAGACAAAGGGGTCAGAACAAGGGTGAACAGAAAGGTTCATACAGGGGGTGACAAAGATGGCAATAAGAAGAAAGATGGTGAAAAAATCTCAAGATAAGCATGGGGATAAGGGTAAAACCAAAGATCCCACTTCAAATCTTAAACACTCTTCAGAGGGTGGGGATAAAACTAATTCTTCCTCTTCTTCTCAACCTGCACACATTAAAAAGCCTTGGTGCTTTGTGTGTAAAAACAGAGGCCATAGGCCAGGGGATAAGTCCTGTCCAGATAAACCCCCTGAGCCTACCACCACTAATACATCAAGCTCTAGTGCCCCTAGCAGTAGTGGTACTAGTGGTGGGCCTGCTGGCAACAGTCAAGCAAAGGGTGTAGTTGGGTTCACTTATGGGTCCATCATAGAAACTGGGGTAGTCAGTCCCAAGACAGTTTCTGTCACACCTAGTGGCATTGGCCTTGCCACACTGGCTGCTTGTCCCCTTACAATGGATAAGTACAGGCAGACAGTTTCAATAAATGGTGTTGAGGCCTTGGCCTACAGGGACACAGGTGCCAGTATCACTTTGGTGACTGAAAACCTAGTGGCTCCTGAACAACACATCATTGGACAACAGTATAACAGTATAAGTCCCCTGGGCATGGCCATTGGGCAAGGGGGCATGACTCCTGTCTTTACTAAGACAGGAGTCATGTAAATGGGGTCTGGGCGTCGTTAAAAATGGCGCAAATCGGGTGGAGGCGATTTTTTGGCGTCAACCTGACTTGCACCATTTTAAGACGCCCTAACGCCATTTTCCCCAACGCCGGCGCTGCCTGGTGTACGTGGTTTTTTTCCACGCACACCAGGCAGCGCCGGTCTGCTAGTGCAGGCTAACGCCATTCAATAAATACGGCGCCCGCATGGCGCTTCAGAATGGCGTTAGCCGGCGCAAACTTTTTGACGCTAAACTGCGTTAGCGCAGTTTAGCGTCAAAAAGTATAAATACCGGCCTAAGTTTCTTCCCTTAGCTATAATTCAGTTTAGTTGGGGTGGAGTTACTGGCCCTAAGCAGGCGGTGGTATCACCTAGCTTACCTGTAGACTGTCTCTTAGGTAATGACCTAGAGGCCTCAGGTTGGGCTGATGTAGAGTTTTATACCCATGCAGCCATGCTGGGCATCCCTGAGGAATTGTTCCCTCTCATTTCTACTGAAATGAAAAAGCAAAGGAGAGAAGGCCTGAAAACTCAGGATCCCTCTCCATCAACAGGTAAAAAGGGTATCACAGTATCCCCTAACCACCCTGTGTAGGAGGCTGGACTGGCTTGTAGTGAGTACCAAGGGGTACTTGCACCTTGCACCAGGCCCAGTTATCCCTTATTAGTGTATAGGGTGTCTAGCAGCTTAGGCTGATAGATAATGGTAGCTTAGCAGAGCAGCTTAGGCTGAACTAGGAGACGTGTGAAGCTACTACAGTACCACTTAGTGTCATATGCACAATATCATAAGAAAACACAATACACAGTTATACTAAAAATAAAGGTACTTTATTTTTATGACAATATGCCAAAGTATCTCAGAGTGTACCCTCAGTGAGAGAATAGGAAATATACACAAGATATATATATACAATAGCAAAAATATGCAGTATAGTCTTAGAAAACAGTGCAAACAATGTAGAGTTACAATAGGCTGCAATGGGGACACATAGGATAGGGGCAACACAAACCATATACTCCAAAAGTGGAATGCGAACCACAAATGGACCCCAAACCTATGTGACCTCGTAGAGGGTCGCTGGGACTATTAGAAAATAGTGAGAGTTAGAAAAATAACCCTCCCCAAGACCCTGAAAAGTGAGTGCAAAGTGCACTAAAGTTCCCCTAAGGACAAAGAAGTCGTGTTAGAGGAATAAGGCAGGAAAGACACAAACCAACAATGCAACAACGCTGGATTTCCAATCTGGGTTACCTGTGGAACAAGGGGACCAAGTCCAAAAGTCACAAGCAAGTCGGAGACGGGCAGATGCCCAGGAAATGCCAGCTGCGGGTGCAAAGAAGCTTCGACTGGACTGAAGAAGCTGCGGTTTCTGCAGGAACGCAAAGGGCTAGAGACTTCCCCTTTGGTGGACGGATCCCTCTCGCCTTGTAGAGTCGTGCAGAAGTGTTTTCCCGCTGAAAGAACGCCAACAATCCTTGCTAGCTGCAAATCGTGCTGTAAGCGTTTTTGGATGCTGCTGTGGCCCAGAAGGGAACAGGAGGTCGCAAATTGGACCAGGAGGTAGAGGGGACGTGGAGCAAGACAAGGAGCCCTCTTAGCAGCAGGTAGCACCCGGAGAAGTGCCAGAAACAGGCACTACAAGGATGCGTGAAACGGTGCTCACCCGAAGTTACACAAAGGAGTCCCACGTCGCCGGAGACCAACTTAGAAAGTCGTGCAATACAGGTTAGAGTGCCGTGGACCCAGACTTGGCTGTGCCTGCGGTTGCAGGGGGACGATTCCGTCGACCCACAGGAGATTTCTTCGGAGCTTCTAGTGCAGAGAGGAGGCAGACTACCCCCACAGCATGCACCACCAGGAAAACAGTCGAGAAGGCGGCAGGATCAGCGTTACAGAGTTGCAGTAGTCGTCTTTGCTACTATGTTGCAGGTTTGCAGGCTTCCAGCGCGGTCAGCAGTCGATACCTTGGCAGAAGGTGAAGAGAGAGATGCAGAGGAACTCGGATGAGCTCTTGCATTCGTTATCTAAGGAATTCCAAGAGACAGAGACCCTAAATAGCCAGAAAAGAGGGTTTGGCTACCTAGGAGAGAGGATAGGCTAGCAACACCTGAAGGAGCCTATCACAAGGAGTCTCTGACGTCACCTGGTGGCACTGGCCACTCAGAGCAGTCCAGTGTGCCAGCAGCACCTCTGTTTCCAAGATGGCAGAGGTCTGGAGCACACTGGAGGAGCTCTGGGCACCTCCCAGGGGAGGTACAGGTCAGGGGAGTGGTCACTCCCCTTTCCTTTGTCCAGTTTCGCGCCAGAGCAGGGCTAAGGGGTCCCCTGAACCGGTGTAGACTGGCTTATGCAGAATTGGGCACATCTGTGCCCAAGAAAGCATTTCCAGAGGCTGGGGGAGGCTACTCCTCCCCTGCCTTCACACCATTTTCCAAAGGGAGAGGGTGTCACACCCTCTCTCAGAGGAAGTCCTTTGTTCTGCCATCCTGGGCCAGGCCTGGCTGGACCCCAGGAGGGCAGCTGCCTGTCTGAGGGGCTGGCAACAGCAGCAGCTGCAGTGAAACCCCAGGAAGGGCAGTTTGGGAGTACCAAGGTCTGTGCTACAGACCACTGGGATCATGGGATTGTGCCAACTATGCCAGGATGGTATAGAGGGGGCAATTCCATGATCATAGACATGTTACATGGCCATATTCGGAGTTACCATTGTGAAGCTACATATAGGTAGTGACCTATATGTAGTGCACACGTGTAATGGTGTCCCCGCACTCACAAAGTCCGGGGAATTAGCCCTGAACAATGTGGGGGCACCTTGGCTAGTGCCAGGGTGCCCTCACACTAAGTAACTTTGCACCTAACCTTTACCAGGTAAAGGTTAGACATATAGGTGACTTATAAGTTATTTAAGTGCAGTGAAAAATGGCTGTGAAATAACGTGTACGTTATTTCACTCAGGCTGCAGTGGCAGGCCTGTGTAAGAATTGTCAGAGCTCCCTATGGGTGGTAAAAGAAATGCTGCAGCCCATAGGGATCTCCTGGAACCCCAATACCCTGGGTACCTCAGTACCATATACTAGGGAATTATAAGGGTGTTCCAGTAAGCCAATGTAAATTGGTAAAATTGGTCACTAGCCTGTCAGTGACAATTTGAAAGAAATGAGAGAGCATAACCACTGAGGTTCTGATTAGCAGAGCCTCAGTGAGACAGTTAGTCACTACACAGGTAACACATTCAGGCACACTTATGAGCACTGGGGCCCTGGTGAACAGGGTCCCAGTGACACATACAACTAAAACAACATATATACAGTGAAAAATGGGGGTAACATGCCAGGCAAGATGGTACTTACCTACACCCTACATTCAGGATACCATTCCTGTGGTGGGAGAAACCTCTCCTGGGGTGGCACCTGTTCCAAGGGAAGCATCAGCTGGCAAAGCTGTACTCCCTGAGGTAGAAGTACCTCTCTGTGGGATAACTAACATTGGTGACAAAAAGAGCACCGTTTTAGTTAACATGGAGCATCCCTCCAACCCTCCCAGAGAAACTTTAGTGCAGAAACTCTGCACTGCCTCACAACACTTAGGACAGCATCCCTGCCCTAGTGTGGAGCTGATAGGACAGCATCCCTGCCCTGCTCCAACCCAAGAGAAACAGCATCCCTGTTCTCTCTTCCAGCCATATGGACAAAGTTTTTGCCCAGCTATGGCTTTTCTGAGACAGCATCCCTGTCTGGCATTTCCATCACTACAAATAGGTTCAGTGGATGTAGGAGGCTGGACTGGCTTGTAGTGAGTACCAAGGGGTACTTGCACCTTGCACCAGGCCCAGTTATCCCTTATTAGTGTATAGGGTGTCTAGCAGCTTAGGCTGATAGATAATGGTAGCTTAGCAGAGCAGCTTAGGCTGAACTAGGAGACGTGTGAAGCTACTACAGTACCACCTAGTGTCATATGCACAATATCATAAGAAAACACAATACACAGTTATACTAAAAATAAAGGTACTTTATTTTTATGACAATATGCCAAAGTATCTTAGAGTGTACCCTCAGTGAGAGGATAGGAAATATACACAAGATATATATACACATTAGCAAAAATATGCAGTATAGTCTTAGAAAACAGTGCAAACAATGTATAGTTACAATAGGATGCAATGGGGAAACATAGGGTTAGGGGCAACACAAACCATATACTCCAAAAGTGGAATGCGAACCACGAATGGACTCCAAACCTATGTGACCTTGTAGAGGGTCGCTGGGACTATTAGAAAATAGTGAGAGTTAGAAAAATAACCCTCCCCAAGACACTGAAAAGTGAGAGCAAAGTGCACTAAAGTTCCCCTAAGGACAAAATAGTCGTGTTAGAGGAATAATGCAGGAAAGACACAAACCAGCAATGCAACAACTGTGGATTTCCAATCTAGGGTACCTGTGGAACAAGGGGACCAAGTCCAAAAGTCACAAGCAAGTCGGAGATGGGCAGATGCCCAGGAAATGCCAGCTGCGGGTGCAAAGAAGCTTCGACTGGACAGAAGAAGCTGAGGTTTCTGCAGGAACGAAAAGGGCTAGAGACTTCCTCTTTGGTGGACGGATCCTGCTCAACTTGTAGAGTCGCGCAGAAGTGTTTTCCCGCCGGAAGGACGCCAACAAGCCTTGCTAGACGCAAATCGTGCGTTTGGCGTTTTTGGACGCTGCTGGGGCCCAGGAGCGACCAGGAGGTCGCAAATTAGACCTGAAGAGAGAGGGGACGTCGACCAAGACAAAGAGCCCTCACTGGAGCAGGTAGCACCCGGAGAAGTGCCAAAAACAGGCACTAAGAGGATGCATGAAACGGTGCTCGCCGTAGTTGCACAAAGGAGTCCCACGTCGCCGGAGACCAACTTAGAAAGTCGTGCAATGCAGGTAAGAGTGGCGTGGACCCAGGCTTGGCTGTGCACAAAGGATTTCCGCCGGAAGTGCACAGGGGCCGGAGTAGCTGCAAAAGTTGCGGTTCCCAGCAATGCAGTCTAGCGAGGTGAGGCAAGGACTTACCTCCACCAAACTTGGACTGAAGAGTCACTGGACTGTGGGGGTCACTTGGACAGAGTCGCTGGATTCGAGGGACCTCGCTCGTCGTGCTGAGAGGAGACCTAAGGGACCGGTAATGCAGCTTTTTGGTGCCTGCGGTTGCAGGGGGACGATTCTGTCGACCCACAGGAGATTTCTTCGGAGCTTCTGGTGCAGAGAGGAGGCAGGCTACCCCCACAGCATGCACAAGCAGGAAAACAGTCGAGAAGGCGGCAGGATCAGCGTTACAGAGTTGCAGTAGTCGTCTTTGCTACTATGTTGCAGGTTTGCAGGCTTCCAGCGCGGTCAGCGGTCGTTTCCTTATCAGAAGGTGAAGAGAGAGATGCAGAGGAACTCGGATGAGCTCTTGCATTCGTTATCTGAAGTTTCCCCAGAGACAGAGACCCTAAATAGCCAGAAAAGAGGGTTTGGCTACCTAGGAGAGAGGATAGGCTACTAACACCTGAAGGAGCCTATCAGCAGGAGTCTCTGACGTCACCTGGTGGCACTGGCCACTCAGAGCAGTCCAGTGTGCCAGCAGCACCTCTGTTTCCAAGATGGCAGAGGTCTGGAGCACACTGGAGGAGCTCTGGACACCTCCCAGGGGAGGTGCAGGTCAGGGGAGTGGTCACTCCCCTTTCCTTTGTCCAGTTTCGCGCCAGAGCAGGGGCTAAGGGGTCCCTGAACCGGTGTAGACTGGCTTATGCAGAATTGGGCACATCTGTGCCCAAGAAAGCATTTCCAGAGGCTGGGGGAGGCTACTCCTCCCCTGCCTTCACACCATTTTCCAAAGGGAGAGGGTGTCACACCCTCTCTCAGAGGAAGTTCTTTGTTCTGCCATCCTGGGCCAGGCCTGGCTGGACCCCAGGAGGGCAGATGCCTGTCTGAGGGATTGGCAGCAGCAGCAGCTGCAGTGAAACCCCAGGAAGGGCAGTTTGGCAGTACCAGGGTCTGTGCTACAGACCACTGGGATCATGGGATTGTGCCAACTATGCCAGGATGGCATAGAGGGGGCAATTCCATGATCATAGACATGTTACATGGCCATATTCGGAGTTACCATTGTGAAGCTACATATAGGTAGTGACCTATATGTAGTGCACGCGTGTAATGGTGTCCCCGCACTCACAAAGTTCAGGGAATTTGCTCTGAACAATGTGGGGGCACCTTGGCTAGTGCCAGGGTGCCCTCACACTAAGTAACTTTGCACCTAACCATTACCAGGTAAAGGTTAGACATATAGGTGACTTATAAGTTACTTAAGTGCAGTGTAAAATGGCTGTGAAATAACGTGGACGTTATTTCACTCAGGCTGCAATGGCAGGCCTGTGTAAGGATTGTCAGAGCTCCCTATGGGTGGCAAAATAATTGCTGCAGCCCATAGGGATCTCCTGGAACCCCAATACCCTGGGTATCTCAGTACCATATACTAGGGAATTATAAGGGTGTTCCAGTAAGCCAATGTGAATTGGTAAAATTGGTCACTAGCCTGTTAGTGACAATGTAAAAGTAATGTGAGAGCATAACCCCTGAGGTTCTGGTTAGCAGAGCCTCAGTGAGACAGTTAGGCACCACACAGGGAACATATACATGCACACCTATGAGCACTGGGGCCCTGTGTGACAGGGTCCCAGTGACACATACATATAGGCCACAAACCTATGAGCACTGGGGTCCTGACCAGCAGGATCCCAGTGACACATAACAACCATACTGAAAACATAGTGTTTGCACTATGAGCACTGAGGCCTGGCTATCAGGATCCCAGTGAGACAGTGAAAACAGTGACAAACACCCTGACATACACTCACAAACAGGCCAAAAGTGGGGGTAACAAGGCTAGAAAGAGGCTACCTTCTCACACAACCCTCCCCCCCAAACGAAGGACAATAAGGCTAACCTTGGCCAGTTGAGACTTTATTGTCTAATTGGTGATAAGTAGAGAGTAGCTCTGCAATAGACTGGTTACTCCCTTTATCATCCACTATATGGTTACTTCCCTGTGCGGATGTAAACCACCCTGTTTGAAGTTTTTTAGCTAAGCAACAATGTGAAGATGTATTTTCAGAGTTTCTATCAGTAAGTTTTAGTTTAGAGCAGTGGGAATTGTCCACTGAACCTATTTGTAGTGATGGAAATGCCAGACAGGGATGCTGTCTCAGAAAAGCCATAGCTGGGCAAAAACGTTGTCCATCTGGCTGGAAGAGAGAACAGGGATGCTGTTTCTCTTGAGTTGGAGCAGGGCAGGGATGCTGTCCTATGAGCTCCACACTAGGGCAGGGATGCTGTCCTAAGTGTTGTGAGGTAGTGCAGGGTTTCTGCACTAAAGTTTCTCTGGGAGGGTTGGAGGGATGCTCCATGTTAACTAAAATGGTGCTGTTTTTCTCACCAATGTTAGTTATCCCACAGAGAGGTACTTCCACCTCAGGGAGTCCAGCTTTGGCAGCTGATGATTCCCTTGGAACAGGTGCCACCCCAGGAGAGGTTTCTCCCACCACAGGAATAGTATCCTGAATGGTAGGGTGGTTAGGGGATACTGTGATACCCTTTTTACCTGTTGATGGAGAGGGATCCTGAGTTTTCAGGCCTTCTCTCCTTTGCTTTTTCATTTCACTTGAAATGAGAGGGAACAATTCCTCAGGGATGCCCAGCATGGCTGCATGGGCATAAAACTCTACATCAGCCCAACCTGAGGCCTCTAGGTCATTACCTAAGAGACAGTCTACAGGTAAGCTAGGTGATACCACCACCTGCTTAGGGCCAGTAACTCCACCCCAAATAAACTGAATTATAGCTAAGGGAAGAAACTTAGTGGAGTTATGGACATCAATAATCTTATACTGTTGTCCAATGATGTGTTGTTCAGGAGGCACTAGGTTTTCAGTCACCAAAGTGAAACTGGCACCTGTGTCCCTGTAGGCCAAGGCCTCAACACCATTTATTGAAACTGTCTGCCTGTACTTATCCATTGTAAGGGGACAAGCAGCCAGTGTGGCAAGGCCAATGCCACTAGGTGTGACAGAAACTGTCTTGGGACTGACTACCCCAGTTTCTACTATGGACCCAAAAGTGAACCCAACTACACCCTTTGCTTGACTGTTGCCAGCAGTCCCACCACTAGAACCACTACTGCTAGGGGCACTAGAGCTTGATGTATTAGTGGTGGTAGGCTCAGGGGGTTTACCTGGACAGGACTTATTCCCTGGCCTATGGCCTCTGTTTTTACACACAAAGCACCAAGGCTTTTTAATGTGTGCAGGTTGGGAAGAAGAGGAAGAATTTGTTTTATCCCCACCCTCTGAAGAGTGTTTAAGATTTGAAGTGGGATCTTTGGTTTTACCCTTATCCCCATGCTTATCTTGAGATTTTTCACCATCTTTCTTCTTATTGCCATCTTTGTCACCCCCTGTATGAACTTTTCTGTTCACCCTTGTTCTGACCCATTTGTCTGCCTTCTTTCCCAATTCTTGGGGAGAGGTGAGATCAGAGTCTACCAGGTACTGGTGCAACAAATCAGACACACAATTATTAAGTATATGCTCTCTCAGGATTGTGTTATACAGGCTTTCATAATCAGTAACTTTACTGCCATGTAACCACCCCTCCAAGGCCTTCAATGCCTGGTCAATGAAATCAACCCAGTCTTGTGAAGACTCCTTTTTGGTCTCTCTGGACTTTATCCTGTACTGTTCAGTGGTTAAGCCATAACCATCCAGGAGTGCATTCTTAAGAACTTGGAAATTATTAGCATCATTTTCTTTCACAGTAAGGAGCCTATCCCTACCTTTTCCACTAAATGATAGCCATAGGATAGCAGCCCACTGCCTTTGAGGTACATCCTGTACAACACAGGCCCTCTCAAGTGCAGCAAACCACTTGTTAATGTCATCCCCCTCCTTATAAGGGGGAACTATCTTGTGCAGATTCCTGGAATCATGCTCTTTTGCAGGATGACTATGGGGAATACTGCTGCTGCCACCATGGGTATCTAAACCCAACTTCTGTCTTTCCTTCTCTAATTCAAAAGACTGTCTATCCAAATCCAGCTGTTGCTTTTTAAGCTTCAGCCTGGTTTGTTCCACCCTCAACTTATTGAGTTCCCTCTCTAACATTCTGTCATCAGGGTTGGTGGGAGGGACATTTCTAGAAACAGAGCTATGATGGGAATGAACAGAAGGAGACCTGTCCCTTACAGAAGCCAACTTAACAGCTTGGTTTACAGAAACATTACTACCAGTATGGTGAGAATAAATGCTTTTGCTATGATGTGAGACAACACTATTTATTTGGTGTGGCTCATCATCATTACCATCTATGCTAGATTGTCTAGTAATGGGCAGGCTAGGAAGTTTCTTCCCTGAATCTTTTCCTGGGGGAGTCCCTGAATCAGATTGGGAACTATTAGGTACTTTTTCAACAGATGGGGCACCTATGGCCTTATCCTGTTCTCTAAGCATGTTAAGTAATAGTTCCAAGGCAGGATTCTTCCCTACACTCAAACCTCTCTCTATACAGAGACTCCTTGCTCTTTTCCAGCTAAGGTTGTCATATGCAAGTTTGGACAGATCAACACCTTGGCCTGTGCCAGACATTTTTTAGAGAGAGTTAAAGTGATAGAAAAAGAGAAAAAAAGTTTTCAGAACTTTTTGGAAAGACAGAAAAAAAACTTTTTAAACTTTTAAGAACTTTTTGAAAGTTTAGGAGTACTTTTCAGCACTTAGAAAAGAGTGAAAAGAGGAAATGCAAAACTTTTTGGCTATGTGTATATACACTGACCTTGTTTTGTATATTTTTCTCTTATGAAAAGTACAATGACAAGAGTGGTAAGTAGTCTCAAGCACTTATCCCACCACTGCACAACCAATGTAGGAGGCTGGACTGGCTTGTAGTGAGTACCAAGGGGTACTTGCACCTTGCACCAGGCCCAGTTATCCCTTATTAGTGTATAGGGTGTCTAGCAGCTTAGGCTGATAGATAATGGTAGCTTAGCAGAGCAGCTTAGGCTGAACTAGGAGACGTGTGAAGCTACTACAGTACCACCTAGTGTCATATGCACAATATCATAAGAAAACACAATACACAGTTATACTAAAAATAAGGGTACTTTATTTTTATGACAATATGCCAAAGTATCTTAGAGTGTACCCTCAGTGAGAGGATAGGAAATATACACAAGATATATATACACAATAGCAAAAATATGCAGTATAGTCTTAGAAAACAGTGCAAACAATGTATAGTTACAATAGGATGCAATGGGGAAACATAGGGTTAGGGGCAACACAAACCATATACTCCAAAAGTGGAATGCGAACCACGAATGGACCCCAAACCTATGTGACCTTGTAGAGGGTCGCTGGGACTATTAGAAAATAGTGAGAGTTAGAAAAATAACCCTCCCCAAGACCCTGAAAAGTGAGTGCAAAGTGCACTAAAGTTCCCCTAAGGACAAAATAGTCGTGTTAGAGGAATAATGCAGGAAAGACACAAACCAGCAATGCAACAACTGTGGATTTCCAATCTAGGGTACCTGTGGAACAAGGGGACCAAGTCCAAAAGTCACAAGCAAGTCGGAGATGGGCAGATGCCCAGGAAATGCCAGCTGCGGGTGCAAAGAAGCTTCGACTGGACAGAAGAAGCTGAGGTTTCTGCAGGAACGAAAAGGGCTAGAGACTTCCTCTTTGGTGGACGGATCCCTCTCGCCTCTGAGAGTCGTTCAGAAGTGTTTTCCCGCCGGAAGGACGCCAACAAGCCTTGCTAGACGCAAATCGTGCGTTTGCTGTTTTTGGACGCTGCTGGGGCCCAGGAGGGACCAGGAGGTCGCAAATTGGACCTGAAAAGAGAGGGGACGTCGACCAAGACAAAGAGCCCTCACTGGAGCAGGTAGCACCCGGAGAAGTGCCAGAAACAGGCACTACGAGGATGCGTGAAACGGTGCTCGCCGAAGTTGCACAAAGGAGTCCCACGTCGCCGGAGACCAACTTAGAAAGTCGTGCAATGCAGGTAAGAGTGCCGTGGACCCAGGCTTGGCTGTGCACAAAGGATTTCCGCCGGAAGTGCACAGGGGCCGGAGTAGCTGCAAAGTCGCGGTTCCCAGCAATGCAGCCCAGCGAGGTGAGGCAAGGACTTACCTCCACCAAACTTGGGCTGAAGAGTCACTGGACTGTGGGGGTCACTTGGACAGAGTCGCTGGATTCAAGGGACCTCGCTCGTCGTGCTGAGAGGAGACCCAAGGGACCGGTGATGCAGCTTTTTGGTGCCTGCGGTTGCAGGGGGAAGATTCCGTCGACCCACGGGAGATTTCTTCGGAGCTTCTGGTGCAGAGAGGAGGCAGGCTACCCCCACAGCATGCACAAGCAGGAAAACAGTCGAGAAGGCGGCAGGATCAGCGTTACAGAGTTGCAGTAGTCGTCTTTGCTACTATGTTGCAGGTTTGCAGGCTTCCAGCGCGGTCAGCGGTCGTTTCCTTATCAGAAGGTGAAGAGAGAGATGCAGAGGAACTCGGATGAGCTCTTGCATTCGTTTTCTGAAGTTTCCCCAGAGACAGAGACCCTAAATAGCCAGAAAAGAGGGTTTGGCTACCTAGGAGAGAGGATAGGCTACTAACACCTGAAGGAGCCTATCAGCAGGAGTCTCTGACGTCACCTGGTGGCACTGGCCACTCAGAGCAGTCCAGTGTGCCAGCAGCACCTCTGTTTCCAAGATGGCAGAGGTCTGGAGCACACTGGAGGAGCTCTGGACACCTCCCAGGGGAGGTGCAGGTCAGGGGAGTGGTCACTCCCCTTTCCTTTGTCCAGTTTCGTGCCAGAGCAGGGGCTAAGGGGTCCCTGAACCGGTGTAGACTGGCTTATGCAGAATTGGGCACATCTGTGCCCAAGAAAGCATTTCCAGAGGCTGGGGGAGGCTACTCCTCCCCTGCCTTCACACCATTTTCCAAAGGGAGAGGGTGTCACACCCTCTCTCAGAGGAAGTTCTTTGTTCTGCCATCCTGGGCCAGGCCTGGCTGGACCCCAGGAGGGCAGATGCCTGTCTGAGGGATTGGCAGCAGCAGCAGCTGCAGTGAAACCCCAGGAAGGGCAGTTTGGCAGTACCAGGGTCTGTGCTACAGACCACTGGGATCATGGGATTGTGCCAACTATGCCAGGATGGCATAGAGGGGGCAATTCCATGATCATAGACATGTTACATGGCCATATTCGGAGTTACCATTGTGAAGCTACATATAGGTAGTGACCTATATGTAGTGCACGCGTGTAATGGTGTCCCCGCACTCACAAAGTTCAGGGAATTTGCTCTGAACAATGTGGGGGCACATTGGCTAGTGCCAGGGTGCCCTCACACTAAGTAACTTTGCACCTAACCATTACCAGGTAAAGGTTAGACATATAGGTGACTTATAAGTTACTTAAGTGCAGTGTAAAATGGCTGTGAAATAACGTGGACGTTATTTCACTCAGGCTGCAATGGCAGGCCTGTGTAAGGATTGTCAGAGCTCCCTATGGGTGGCAAAATAATTGCTGCAGCCCATAGGGATCTCCTGGAACCCCAATACCCTGGGTATCTCAGTACCATATACTAGGGAATTATAAGGGTGTTCCAGTAAGCCAATGTGAATTGGTAAAATTGGTCACTAGCCTGTTAGTGACAATGTAAAAGTAATGAGAGAGCATAACCACTGAGGTTCTGGTTAGCAGAGCCTCAGTGAGACAGTTAGGCACCACACAGTGAACATATACATGCACACCTATGAGCACTGGGGCCCTGTGTGACAGGGTCCCAGTGACACATACATATAGGCCACAAACCTATGAGCACTGGGGTCCTGACCAGCAGGATCCCAGTGACACATAACAACCATACTGAAAACATAGGCCCTCATTCTGACCCTGGCGGTCTTTGACCGCCAGGGCGGAGGACCGCGGGAGCACCGCCGACAAGCCGGCGGTGCTCCAATGGGGATTCCGACCGCGGCGGTAAAGCCGCGGTCGGACCGGCACCACTGGCGGGGTCCCGCCAGTGTACCGCGGCCCCATTGAATCCTCCGGGCCGGCGCAGCTTGCTGCACCGCCGCGGGGATTCCGACCCCCCCTACCGCCATCCAGATCCCGGCGGTCGGACCGCCGAGATCCGGATGGCGGTAGGGGGGGTCGCGGGGCCCCTGGGGGCCCCTGCAGTGCCCATGCCACTGGCATGGGCATTGCAGGGGCCCCCGTAAGAGGGCCCCTACATGTATTTCACTGTCTGCTGCGCAGACAGTGAAATACGCGACGGGTGCAACTGCACCCGTCGCACAGCTTCCACTCCGCCGGCTCGATTCCGAGCCGGCTTCATCGTGGAAGCCTCTTTCCCGCTGGGCTGGCTGGCGGTCTGAAGGAGACCGCCCGCCAGCCCAGCGGGAAAGTCAGAATTACCGCCGCGGTCTTTCGACCGCGGAACGGTAACCTGACGGCGGGACTTTGGCGGGCGGCCTCCGCCGCCCGCCAAGGTCAGAATGAGGGCCATAGTGTTTGCACTATGAGCACTGAGGCCTGGCTATCAGGATCCCAGTGAGACAGTGAAAACAGTGACAAACACCCTTACATACACTCACAAACAGGCCAAAAGTGGGGGTAACAAGGCTAGAAAGAGGCTACCTTCTCACACAACCCCCCCCCCCCCAAACGAAGGACAATAAGGCTAACCTTGGCCAGTTGAGACTTTATTGTCTAAGTGGTGATAAGTAGAGAGTAGCTCTGCAATAGACTGGTTACTCCCTTTATCATCCACTATATGGTTACTTCCCTGTGGGGATGTAAACCACCCTGTTTGAAGTTTTTTAGCTAAGCAACAATGTGAAGATGTATTTTCAGAGTTTCTATCAGTAAGTTTTAGTTTAGAGCAGTGGGAATTGTCCACTGAACCTATTTGTAGTGATGGAAATGCCAGACAGGGATGCTGTCTCAGAAAAGCCATAGCTGGGCAAAAACTTTGTCCATCTGGCTGGAAGAGAGAACAGGGATGCTGTTTCTCTTGAGTTGGAGCAGGGCAGGGATGCTGTCCTATGAGCTCCACACTAGGGCAGGGATGCTGTCCTAAGTGTTGTGAGGTAGTGCAGGGTTTCTGCACTAAAGTTTCTCTGGGAGGGTTGGAGGGATGCTCCATGTTAACTAAAATGGTGCTGTTTTTCTCACCAATGTTAGTTATCCCACAGAGAGGTACTTCCACCTCAGGGAGTCCAGCTTTGGCAGCTGATGATTCCCTTGGAACAGGTGCCACCCCAGGAGAGGTTTCTCCCACCACAGGAATAGTATCCTGAATGGTAGGGTGGTTAGGGGATACTGTGATACCCTTTTTACCTGTTGATAAAGAGGGATCCTGAGTTTTCAGGCCTTCTCTCCTTTGCTTTTTCATTTCACTTGAAATGAGAGGGAACAATTCCTCAGGGATGCCCAGCATGGCTGCATGGGCATAAAACTCTACATCAGCCCAACCTGAGGCCTCTAGGTCATTACCTAAGAGACAGTCTACAGGTAAGCTAGGTGATACCACCACCTGCTTAGGGCCAGTAACTCCACCCCAACTAAACTGAATTATAGCTAAGGGAAGAAACTTAGTGGAGTTATGGACATCAATAATCTTATACTGTTGTCCAATGATGTGTTGTTCAGGAGGCACTAGGTTTTCAGTCACCAAAGTGAAACTGGCACCTGTGTCCCTGTAGGCCAAGGCCTCAACACCATTTATTGAAACTGTCTGCCTGTACTTATCCATTGTAAGGGGACAAGCAGCCAGTGTGGCAAGGCCAATGCCACTAGGTGTGACAGAAACTGTCTTGGGACTGACTACCCCAGTTTCTACTATGGACCCAAAAGTGAACCCAACTACACCCTTTGCTTGACTGTTGCCAGCAGTCCCACCACTAGAACCACTACTGCTAGGGGCACTAGAGCTTGATGTATTAGTGGTGGTAGGCTCAGGGGGTTTACCTGGACAGGACTTATTCCCTGGCCTATGGCCTCTGTTTTTACACACAAAGCACCAAGGCTTTTTAATGTGTGCAGGTTGGGAAGAAGAGGAAGAATTTGTTTTATCCCCACCCTCTGAAGAGTGTTTAAGATTTGAAGTGGGATCTTTGGTTTTACCCTTATCCCCATGCTTATCTTGAGATTTTTCACCATCTTTCTTCTTATTGCCATCTTTGTCACCCCCTGTATGAACTTTTCTGTTCACCCTTGTTCTGACCCATTTGTCTGCCTTCTTTCCCAATTCTTGGGGAGAGGTGAGATCAGAGTCTACCAGGTACTGGTGCAACAAATCAGACACACAATTATTAAGTATATGCTCTCTCAGGATTGTGTTATACAGGCTTTCATAATCAGTAACTTTACTGCCATGTAACCACCCCTCCAAGGCCTTCAATGCCTGGTCAATGAAATCAACCCAGTCTTGTGAAGACTCCTTTTTGGTCTCTCTGGACTTTATCCTGTACTGTTCAGTGGTTAAGCCATAACCATCCAGGAGTGCATTCTTAAGAACTTGGAAATTATTAGCATCATTTTCTTTCACAGTAAGGAGCCTATCCCTACCTTTTCCACTAAATGATAGCCATAGGATAGCAGCCCACTGCCTTTGAGGTACATCCTGTACAACACAGGCCCTCTCAAGTGCAGCAAACCACTTGTTAATGTCATCCCCCTCCTTATAAGGGGGAACTATCTTGTGCAGATTCCTGGAATCATGCTCTTTTGCAGGATGACTATGGGGAATACTGCTGCTGCCACCATGGGTATCTAAACCCAACTTCTGTCTTTCCTTCTCTAATTCAAAAGACTGTCTATCCAAATCCAGCTGTTGCTTTTTAAGCTTCAGCCTGGTTTGTTCCACCCTCAACTTATTGAGTTCCCTCTCTAACATTCTGTCATCAGGGTTGGTGGGAGGGACATTTCTAGAAACAGAGCTATGATGGGAATGAACAGAAGGAGACCTGTCCCTTACAGAAGCCAACTTAACAGCTTGGTTTACAGAAACATTACTACCAGTATGGTGAGAATAAATGCTTTTGCTATGATGTGAGACAACACTATTTATTTGGTGTGGCTCATCATCATTACCATCTATGCTAGATTGTCTAGTAATGGGCAGGCTAGGAAGTTTCTTCCCTGAATCTTTTCCTGGGGGAGTCCCTGAATCAGATTGGGAACTATTAGGTACTTTTTCAACAGATGGGGCACCTATGGCCTTATCCTGTTCTCTAAGCATGTTAAGTAATAGTTCCAAGGCAGGATTCTTCCCTACACTCAAACCTCTCTCTATACAGAGACTCCTTGCTCTTTTCCAGCTAAGGTTGTCATATGCAAGTTTGGACAGATCAACACCTTGGCCTGTGCCAGACATTTTTTAGAGAGAGTTAAAGTGATAGAAAAAGAGAAAAAAAGTTTTCAGAACTTTTTGGAAAGACAGAAAAAAAACTTTTTAAACTTTTAAGAACTTTTTGAAAGTTTAGGAGTACTTTTCAGCACTTAGAAAAGAGTGAAAAGAGGAAATGCAAAACTTTTTGGCTATGTGTACTGTATATACACTGACCTTGTTTTGTATATTTTTCTCTTATGAAAAGTACAATGACAAGAGTGGTAAGTAGTCTCAAGCACTTATCCCACCACTGCACAACCAATGTAGGAGGCTGGACTGGCTTGTAGTGAGTACCAAGGGGTACTTGCACCTTGCACCAGGCCCAGTTATCCCTTATTAGTGTATAGGGTGTCTAGCAGCTTAGGCTGATAGATAATGGTAGCTTAGCAGAGCAGCTTAGGCTGAACTAGGAGGCGTGTGAAGCTACTACAGTACCACCTAGTGTCATATGCACAATATCATAAGAAAACACAATACACAGTTATACTAAAAATAAGGGTACTTTATTTTTATGACAATATGCCAAAGTATCTTAGAGTGTACCCTCAGTGAGAGGATAGGAAATATACACAAGATATATATACACAATAGCAAAAATATGCAGTATAGTCTTAGAAAACAGTGCAAACAATGTATAGTTACAATAGGATGCAATGGGGAAACATAGGGTTAGGGGCAACACAAACCATATACTCCAAAAGTGGAATGCGAACCACGAATGGACCCCAAACCTATGTGACCTTGTAGAGGGTCGCTGGGACTATTAGAAAATAGTGAGAGTTAGAAAAATAACCCTCCCCAAGACCCTGAAAAGTGAGTGCAAAGTGCACTAAAGTTCCCCTAAGGACAAAATAGTCGTGTTAGAGGAATAATGCAGGAAAGACACAAACCAGCAATGCAACAACTGTGGATTTCCAATCTAGGGTACCTGTGGAACAAGGGGACCAAGTCCAAAAGTCACAAGCAAGTCGGAGATGGGCAGATGCCCAGGAAATGCCAGCTGCGGGTGCAAAGAAGCTTCGACTGGACAGAAGAAGCTGAGGTTTCTGCAGGAACGAAAAGGGCTAGAGACTTCCCCTTTGGTGGACGGATCCCTCTCGCCTCTGAGAGTCGTTCAGAAGTGTTTTCCCGCCGGAAGGACGCCAACAAGCCTTGCTAGACGCAAATCGTGCGTTTGCTGTTTTTGGACGCTGCTGGGGCCCAGGAGGGACCAGGAGGTCGCAAATTGGACCTGAAAAGAGAGGGGACGTCGACCAAGACAAAGAGCCCTCACTGGAGCAGGTAGCACCCGGAGAAGTGCCAGAAACAGGCACTACGAGGATGCGTGAAACGGTGCTCGCCGAAGTTGCACAAAGGAGTCCCACGTCGCCGGAGACCAACTTAGAAAGTCGTGCAATGCAGGTAAGAGTGCCGTGGACCCAGGCTTGGCTGTGCACAAAGGATTTCCACCGGAAGTGCACAGGGGCCGGAGTAGCTGCAAAGTCGCGGTTCCCAGCAATGCAGCCCAGCGAGGTGAGGCAAGGACTTACCTCCACCAAACTTGGGCTGAAGAGTCACTGGACTGTGGGGGTCACTTGGACAGAGTCGCTGGATTCGAGGGACCTCGCTCGTCGTGCTGAGAGGAGACCCAAGGGACCGGTGATGCAGCTTTTTGGTGCCTGCGGTTGCAGGGGGAAGATTCCGTCGACCCACGGGAGATTTCTTCGGAGCTTCTGGTGCAGAGAGGAGGCAGGCTACCCCCACAGCATGCACAAGCAGGAAAACAGTCGAGAAGGCGGCAGGATCAGCGTTACAGAGTTGCAGTAGTCGTCTTTGCTACTATGTTGCAGGTTTGCAGGCTTCCAGCGCGGTCAGCGGTCGTTTCCTTATCAGAAGGTGAAGAGAGAGATGCAGAGGAACTCGGATGAGCTCTTGCATTCGTTTTCTGAAGTTTCCCCAGAGACAGAGACCCTAAATAGCCAGAAAAGAGGGTTTGGCTACCTAGGAGAGAGGATAGGCTACTAACACCTGAAGGAGCCTATCAGCAGGAGTCTCTGACGTCACCTGGTGGCACTGGCCACTCAGAGCAGTCCAGTGTGCCAGCAGCACCTCTGTTTCCAAGATGGCAGAGGTCTGGAGCACACTGGAGGAGCTCTGGACACCTCCCAGGGGAGGTGCAGGTCAGGGGAGTGGTCACTCCCCTTTCCTTTGTCCAGTTTCGTGCCAGAGCAGGGGCTAAGGGGTCCCTGAACCGGTGTAGACTGGCTTATGCAGAATTGGGCACATCTGTGCCCAAGAAAGCATTTCCAGAGGCTGGGGGAGGCTACTCCTCCCCTGCCTTCACACCATTTTCCAAAGGGAGAGGGTGTCACACCCTCTCTCAGAGGAAGTTCTTTGTTCTGCCATCCTGGGCCAGGCCTGGCTGGACCCCAGGAGGGCAGATGCCTGTCTGAGGGATTGGCAGCAGCAGCAGCTGCAGTGAAACCCCAGGAAGGGCAGTTTGGCAGTACCAGGGTCTGTGCTACAGACCACTGGGATCATGGGATTGTGCCAACTATGCCAGGATGGCATAGAGGGGGCAATTCCATGATCATAGACATGTTACATGGCCATATTCGGAGTTACCATTGTGAAGCTACATATAGGTAGTGACCTATATGTAGTGCACGCGTGTAATGGTGTCCCCGCACTCACAAAGTTCAGGGAATTTGCTCTGAACAATGTGGGGGCACATTGGCTAGTGCCAGGGTGCCCTCACACTAAGTAACTTTGCACCTAACCATTACCAGGTAAAGGTTAGACATATAGGTGACTTATAAGTTACTTAAGTGCAGTGTAAAATGGCTGTGAAATAACGTGGACGTTATTTCACTCAGGCTGCAATGGCAGGCCTGTGTAAGGATTGTCAGAGCTCCCTATGGGTGGCAAAATAATTGCTGCAGCCCATAGGGATCTCCTGGAACCCCAATACCCTGGGTATCTCAGTACCATATACTAGGGAATTATAAGGGTGTTCCAGTAAGCCAATGTGAATTGGTAAAATTGGTCACTAGCCTGTTAGTGACAATGTAAAAGTAATGAGAGAGCATAACCACTGAGGTTCTGGTTAGCAGAGCCTCAGTGAGACAGTTAGGCACCACACAGTGAACATATACATGCACACCTATGAGCACTGGGGCCCTGTGTGACAGGGTCCCAGTGACACATACATATAGGCCACAAACCTATGAGCACTGGGGTCCTGACCAGCAGGATCCCAGTGACACATAACAACCATACTGAAAACATAGGCCCTCATTCTGACCCTGGCGGTCTTTGACCGCCAGGGCGGAGGACCGCGGGAGCACCGCCGACAAGCCGGCGGTGCTCCAATGGGGATTCCGACCGCGGCGGTAAAGCCGCGGTCGGACCGGCACCACTGGCGGGGTCCCGCCAGTGTACCGCGGCCCCATTGAATCCTCCGGGCCGGCGCAGCTTGCTGCACCGCCGCGGGGATTCCGACCCCCCCTACCGCCATCCAGATCCCGGCGGTCGGACCGCCGAGATCCGGATGGCGGTAGGGGGGGTCGCGGGGCCCCTGGGGGCCCCTGCAGTGCCCATGCCACTGGCATGGGCATTGCAGGGGCCCCCGTAAGAGGGCCCCTACATGTATTTCACTGTCTGCTGCGCAGACAGTGAAATACGCGACGGGTGCAACTGCACCCGTCGCACAGCTTCCACTCCGCCGGCTCGATTCCGAGCCGGCTTCATCGTGGAAGCCTCTTTCCCGCTGGGCTGGCTGGCGGTCTGAAGGAGACCGCCCGCCAGCCCAGCGGGAAAGTCAGAATTACCGCCGCGGTCTTTCGACCGCGGAACGGTAACCTGACGGCGGGACTTTGGCGGGCGGCCTCCGCCGCCCGCCAAGGTCAGAATGAGGGCCATAGTGTTTGCACTATGAGCACTGAGGCCTGGCTATCAGGATCCCAGTGAGACAGTGAAAACAGTGACAAACACCCTTACATACACTCACAAACAGGCCAAAAGTGGGGGTAACAAGGCTAGAAAGAGGCTACCTTCTCACACAACCCCCCCCCCCCCCAAACGAAGGACAATAAGGCTAACCTTGGCCAGTTGAGACTTTATTGTCTAAGTGGTGATAAGTAGAGAGTAGCTCTGCAATAGACTGGTTACTCCCTTTATCATCCACTATATGGTTACTTCCCTGTGGGGATGTAAACCACCCTGTTTGAAGTTTTTTAGCTAAGCAACAATGTGAAGATGTATTTTCAGAGTTTCTATCAGTAAGTTTTAGTTTAGAGCAGTGGGAATTGTCCACTGAACCTATTTGTAGTGATGGAAATGCCAGACAGGGATGCTGTCTCAGAAAAGCCATAGCTGGGCAAAAACTTTGTCCATCTGGCTGGAAGAGAGAACAGGGATGCTGTTTCTCTTGAGTTGGAGCAGGGCAGGGATGCTGTCCTATGAGCTCCACACTAGGGCAGGGATGCTGTCCTAAGTGTTGTGAGGTAGTGCAGGGTTTCTGCACTAAAGTTTCTCTGGGAGGGTTGGAGGGATGCTCCATGTTAACTAAAATGGTGCTGTTTTTCTCACCAATGTTAGTTATCCCACAGAGAGGTACTTCCACCTCAGGGAGTCCAGCTTTGGCAGCTGATGATTCCCTTGGAACAGGTGCCACCCCAGGAGAGGTTTCTCCCACCACAGGAATAGTATCCTGAATGGTAGGGTGGTTAGGGGATACTGTGATACCCTTTTTACCTGTTGATAAAGAGGGATCCTGAGTTTTCAGGCCTTCTCTCCTTTGCTTTTTCATTTCACTTGAAATGAGAGGGAACAATTCCTCAGGGATGCCCAGCATGGCTGCATGGGCATAAAACTCTACATCAGCCCAACCTGAGGCCTCTAGGTCATTACCTAAGAGACAGTCTACAGGTAAGCTAGGTGATACCACCACCTGCTTAGGGCCAGTAACTCCACCCCAACTAAACTGAATTATAGCTAAGGGAAGAAACTTAGTGGAGTTATGGACATCAATAATCTTATACTGTTGTCCAATGATGTGTTGTTCAGGAGGCACTAGGTTTTCAGTCACCAAAGTGAAACTGGCACCTGTGTCCCTGTAGGCCAAGGCCTCAACACCATTTATTGAAACTGTCTGCCTGTACTTATCCATTGTAAGGGGACAAGCAGCCAGTGTGGCAAGGCCAATGCCACTAGGTGTGACAGAAACTGTCTTGGGACTGACTACCCCAGTTTCTACTATGGACCCAAAAGTGAACCCAACTACACCCTTTGCTTGACTGTTGCCAGCAGTCCCACCACTAGAACCACTACTGCTAGGGGCACTAGAGCTTGATGTATTAGTGGTGGTAGGCTCAGGGGGTTTACCTGGACAGGACTTATTCCCTGGCCTATGGCCTCTGTTTTTACACACAAAGCACCAAGGCTTTTTAATGTGTGCAGGTTGGGAAGAAGAGGAAGAATTTGTTTTATCCCCACCCTCTGAAGAGTGTTTAAGATTTGAAGTGGGATCTTTGGTTTTACCCTTATCCCCATGCTTATCTTGAGATTTTTCACCATCTTTCTTCTTATTGCCATCTTTGTCACCCCCTGTATGAACTTTTCTGTTCACCCTTGTTCTGACCCATTTGTCTGCCTTCTTTCCCAATTCTTGGGGAGAGGTGAGATCAGAGTCTACCAGGTACTGGTGCAACAAATCAGACACACAATTATTAAGTATATGCTCTCTCAGGATTGTGTTATACAGGCTTTCATAATCAGTAACTTTACTGCCATGTAACCACCCCTCCAAGGCCTTCAATGCCTGGTCAATGAAATCAACCCAGTCTTGTGAAGACTCCTTTTTGGTCTCTCTGGACTTTATCCTGTACTGTTCAGTGGTTAAGCCATAACCATCCAGGAGTGCATTCTTAAGAACTTGGAAATTATTAGCATCATTTTCTTTCACAGTAAGGAGCCTATCCCTACCTTTTCCACTAAATGATAGCCATAGGATAGCAGCCCACTGCCTTTGAGGTACATCCTGTACAACACAGGCCCTCTCAAGTGCAGCAAACCACTTGTTAATGTCATCCCCCTCCTTATAAGGGGGAACTATCTTGTGCAGATTCCTGGAATCATGCTCTTTTGCAGGATGACTATGGGGAATACTGCTGCTGCCACCATGGGTATCTAAACCCAACTTCTGTCTTTCCTTCTCTAATTCAAAAGACTGTCTATCCAAATCCAGCTGTTGCTTTTTAAGCTTCAGCCTGGTTTGTTCCACCCTCAACTTATTGAGTTCCCTCTCTAACATTCTGTCATCAGGGTTGGTGGGAGGGACATTTCTAGAAACAGAGCTATGATGGGAATGAACAGAAGGAGACCTGTCCCTTACAGAAGCCAACTTAACAGCTTGGTTTACAGAAACATTACTACCAGTATGGTGAGAATAAATGCTTTTGCTATGATGTGAGACAACACTATTTATTTGGTGTGGCTCATCATCATTACCATCTATGCTAGATTGTCTAGTAATGGGCAGGCTAGGAAGTTTCTTCCCTGAATCTTTTCCTGGGGGAGTCCCTGAATCAGATTGGGAACTATTAGGTACTTTTTCAACAGATGGGGCACCTATGGCCTTATCCTGTTCTCTAAGCATGTTAAGTAATAGTTCCAAGGCAGGATTCTTCCCTACACTCAAACCTCTCTCTATACAGAGACTCCTTGCTCTTTTCCAGCTAAGGTTGTCATATGCAAGTTTGGACAGATCAACACCTTGGCCTGTGCCAGACATTTTTTAGAGAGAGTTAAAGTGATAGAAAAAGAGAAAAAAAGTTTTCAGAACTTTTTGGAAAGACAGAAAAAAAACTTTTTAAACTTTTAAGAACTTTTTGAAAGTTTAGGAGTACTTTTCAGCACTTAGAAAAGAGTGAAAAGAGGAAATGCAAAACTTTTTGGCTATGTGTATATACACTGACCTTGTTTTGTATATTTTTCTCTTATGAAAAGTACAATGACAAGAGTGGTAAGTAGTCTCAAGCACTTATCCCACCACTGCACAACCAATGTAGGAGGCTGGACTGGCTTGTAGTGAGTACCAAGGGGTACTTGCACCTTGCACCAGGCCCAGTTATCCCTTATTAGTGTATAGGGTGTCTAGCAGCTTAGGCTGATAGATAATGGTAGCTTAGCAGAGCAGCTTAGGCTGAACTAGGAGACGTGTGAAGCTACTACAGTACCACCTAGTGTCATATGCACAATATCATAAGAAAACACAATACACAGTTATACTAAAAATAAGGGTACTTTATTTTTATGACAATATGCCAAAGTATCTTAGAGTGTACCCTCAGTGAGAGGATAGGAAATATACACAAGATATATATACACAATAGCAAAAATATGCAGTATAGTCTTAGAAAACAGTGCAAACAATGTATAGTTACAATAGGATGCAATGGGGAAACATAGGGTTAGGGGCAACACAAACCATATACTCCAAAAGTGGAATGCGAACCACGAATGGACCCCAAACCTATGTGACCTTGTAGAGGGTCGCTGGGACTATTAGAAAATAGTGAGAGTTAGAAAAATAACCCTCCCCAAGACCCTGAAAAGTGAGTGCAAAGTGCACTAAAGTTCCCCTAAGGACAAAATAGTCGTGTTAGAGGAATAATGCAGGAAAGACACAAACCAGCAATGCAACAACTGTGGATTTCCAATCTAGGGTACCTGTGGAACAAGGGGACCAAGTCCAAAAGTCACAAGCAAGTCGGAGATGGGCAGATGCCCAGGTAATGCCAGCTGCGGGTGCAAAGAAGCTTCGACTGGACAGAAGAAGCTGAGGTTTCTGCAGGAACGAAAAGGGCTAGAGACTTCCCCTTTGGTGGACGGATCCCTCTCGCCTCTGAGAGTCGTTCAGAAGTGTTTTCCCGCCGGAAGGACGCCAACAAGCCTTGCTAGACGCAAATCGTGCGTTTGCTGTTTTTGGACGCTGCTGGGGCCCAGGAGGACCAGGAGGTCGCAAATTGGACCTGAAAAGAGAGGGGATGTCGACCAAGACAAAGAGCCCTCACTGGAGCAGGTAGCACCCGGAGAAGTGCCAGAAACAGGCACTACGAGGATGCGTGAAACGGTGCTCGCCGAAGTTGCACAAAGGAGTCCCACGTCGCCGGAGACCAACTTAGAAAGTCGTGCAATGCAGGTAAGAGTGCCGTGGACCCAAGCTTGGCTGTGCACAAAGGATTTCCGCCGGAAGTGCACAGGGGCCGGAGTAGCTGCAAAGTCGCGGTTCCCAGCAATGCAGCCCAGCGAGGTGAGGCAAGGACTTACCTCCACCAAACTTGGGCTGAAGAGTCACTGGACTGTGGGGGTCACTTGGACAGAGTCGCTGGATTCGAGGGACCTCGCTCGTCGTGCTGAGAGGAGACCCAAGGGACCGGTGATGCAGCTTTTTGGTGCCTGCGGTTGCAGGGGGAAGATTCCGTCGACCCACGGGAGATTTCTTCGGAGCTTCTGGTGCAGAGAGGAGGCAGGCTACCCCCACAGCATGCACAAGCAGGAAAACAGTCGAGAAGGCGGCAGGATCAGCGTTACAGAGTTGCAGTAGTCGTCTTTGCTACTATGTTGCAGGTTTGCAGGCTTCCAGCGCGGTCAGCGGTCGTTTCCTTATCAGAAGGTGAAGAGAGAGATGCAGAGGAACTCGGATGAGCTCTTGCATTCGTTTTCTGAAGTTTCCCCAGAGACAGAGACCCTAAATAGCCAGAAAAGAGGGTTTGGCTACCTAGGAGAGAGGATAGGCTACTAACACCTGAAGGAGCCTATCAGCAGGAGTCTCTGACGTCACCTGGTGGCACTGGCCACTCAGAGCAGTCCAGTGTGCCAGCAGCACCTCTGTTTCCAAGATGGCAGAGGTCTGGAGCACACTGGAGGAGCTCTGGACACCTCCCAGGGGAGGTGCAGGTCAGGGGAGTGGTCACTCCCCTTTCCTTTGTCCAGTTTCGTGCCAGAGCAGGGGGGCCTAAGGGGTCCCTGAACCGGTGTAGACTGGCTTATGCAGAATTGGGCACATCTGTGCCCAAGAAAGCATTTCCAGAGGCTGGGGGAGGCTACTCCTCCCCTGCCTTCACACCATTTTCCAAAGGGAGAGGGTGTCACACCCTCTCTCAGAGGAAGTTCTTTGTTCTGCCATCCTGGGCCAGGCCTGGCTGGACCCCAGGAGGGCAGATGCCTGTCTGAGGGATTGGCAGCAGCAGCAGCTGCAGTGAAACCCCAGGAAGGGCAGTTTGGCAGTACCAGGGTCTGTGCTACAGACCACTGGGATCATGGGATTGTGCCAACTATGCCAGGATGGCATAGAGGGGGCAATTCCATGATCATAGACATGTTACATGGCCATATTCGGAGTTACCATTGTGAAGCTACATATAGGTAGTGACCTATATGTAGTGCACGCGTGTAATGGTGTCCCCGCACTCACAAAGTTCAGGGAATTTGCTCTGAACAATGTGGGGGCACATTGGCTAGTGCCAGGGTGCCCTCACACTAAGTAACTTTGCACCTAACCATTACCAGGTAAAGGTTAGACATATAGGTGACTTATAAGTTACTTAAGTGCAGTGTAAAATGGCTGTGAAATAACGTGGACGTTATTTCACTCAGGCTGCAATGGCAGGCCTGTGTAAGGATTGTCAGAGCTCCCTATGGGTGGCAAAATAATTGCTGCAGCCCATAGGGATCTCCTGGAACCCCAATACCCTGGGTATCTCAGTACCATATACTAGGGAATTATAAGGGTGTTCCAGTAAGCCAATGTGAATTGGTAAAATTGGTCACTAGCCTGTTAGTGACAATGTAAAAGTAATGAGAGAGCATAACCACTGAGGTTCTGGTTAGCAGAGCCTCAGTGAGACAGTTAGGCACCACACAGTGAACATATACATGCACACCTATGAGCACTGGGGCCCTGTGTGACAGGGTCCCAGTGACACATACATAAATACTCTCTCC